>NC_133619.1:327913467-328213467 GCF_048593235.1 Sminthopsis crassicaudata | reverse complement strand
TATAAAGAATATCCCTATAAGGTAATAAAAAAGGATGGGGATAATAGAAATGGGAGGGATAACTTATAAAAGGGAGGGTATACTGGGGAATGTGGTGATCAGAAGTAAAATTCTCATGAGGAGAGAAAGAGAGAAGAGAGAAGAGAGAGAGAAGATAAATAAGTTTAAAAAATAACATGGTGAGAAATAAATACAAAGTTAGTTATCCCAACTATTAATTTGAATTGGATGAACTTACCCATAAAATGGAAGCAGATAGCACAGTGGCTTAAAAACCAGAATCTTACAATCTCTTTTTACAAAAAAACACATTTGAAGCATAGAGATAAAGACAAGGTAAAGGTAAGCAGTTGGAGTGGAATTACTTATGCTTCAGCTGATGTAAAGAAAGCAGGGATAACAATCATGATCTCAGGAAAAGCAAAAGCAAAAACAGATATAATCAAAAGAGATAAACATACATACACCAAATGATATAGCATCTAAATTTTTAAAAATAGTTTTTATTTACCAGATATATGCATGGGTAATTTTACAACATTGACAATTGCCAAGCCTTTTGTTCTAATTTTTCTCCTCCTCCCCCCACACCCCAGATAGCAGGTTGACCAATATATGTTAAATATGTTAAAGTATAAATTAAATATAATACATAGCATCTAATGTTTTGAAGAAGTTGAATGAATTAACAGGAGGAAATAAATAATAAAACTATGTTGTGGGGGGTTCAACTTTCCCCTCTATCTAAAAAATAAACAAGAAAGAATTTGAGGAGTGAATAAAATTCTGGAAAAGTTAGATATAAAAGATCTCTGGAAAAAATGGAATGGAAATAGAAAGGAATTTACCTTTATCTCAGCAATATAGTGCACCTACACAAAAAGTGATCATGTATTGGGACATAAAAACCTCACAAACAAATGCAGAAAGGCAGAAATAGTAAACTCATCCTTTTCAGATTTTAATGCAATAAAAATTACATTCAATAAAGGGCAGTGGAATGGTAGATTAAAAATTAATTAGAAATTAAATAATTTAATCCTAAAAACAAATGGGCCAAAGAATAATTCATAGAAACAATAAAAATTTCATTTAAAAAAATGACAACAATGAAACAACATACCAAAATTTATTGGATATAGCCAAAGTGCTACTTAGGGGAAAATATATATATTTGCTTTCATCAATAAAATAGAGAAATAGCAGATCAAAGAATTGGGCATGTAACTTAAAAAATCTTAGAAAATTAAATTAAATTTACACAATTAAACACCAAATTGGAAATCCTAAAAATCAAATGAAAAATTAATAAAATTGAAAGAAAACTACTAGCCTAATAAAACTATAAACTTACAGAATTTGGAATAAAAATTCATTATTTGACAAAAACTGCTAGCAAAACTGGAAAGCAGTATGGCAGGTACAGACCAACATATCATATCATAGACCAAGAAAAGGTCAAAATGGGTACATAATTTATACATAAAGGAGGATACCATAAATAAATTAAGAGAGAATGTAAATTCAGGAGAACCCAAGTTCAAATCTGGTCTCAGACACTTAACACTTCCTAGCTGTGTGACCCTGGGCAAGTCACTTAACCTCAGTCTCAGGGGAAAAAAAAAGAGAGCATATCATAGTTTATTTGTCAGATTTATGAAGAAGGGAAGAATTTAGGATCAAAAGAAATATAGAGTATATTACAAAATATAAAATAGATAATTTTGATCATATAATATTTAAGTTTTTTGCATAAACAAAATCAGTGCAACAAAAGTTATAAGGAAAGCAAAAAACTGGGAGAAAACTCTGCAATAAGTATCTTTGAGAAAGGCCTCATTTCTTAAATATATAGAAAACTGGCTTAAATTTATAAAAATATGATTTATTTCTCAATTCATAAATGGACAAAAGACGGGAACAAGCAGTTTACAAATAAAGAAATCAAAATTTTCTATAGTCATATGAAAAAATTCTCTAAATCATTACTGATCAGATAAAAGAAAATTAAAACAACTCTGAGGTACTATCTCACATCTGTCATAGTGGCTAATATGACAAAAAGGAAAACATTGTATGTAGAAAGGAATTTACAGAAGCTGGGAAATTAATTATTTTGGTCCAGAAAAAAACACTGCTAGAAATATATCCCAAAGTTATCCCCCAAAAAGGGGAGGAAGGACCTATTTATACAAAAAAAAAATTATAGCAGATCTTTTTGTGATGCTAAGAATTGAAAATGGAAGGAATGCACATCAATTAAAGAAAAACTAGACAAGCTATGGTATATATGATTGTAATGGAATATTGTTTTGCTTAAGAAATGGCAAAGCTGGATGATTTCAGAAAAACCTGGAAAGACTTACATGAACTAACGCGTGTAACTGTGAGCAGAACCAGAAGAACACTGGTGACAGCAATATTGTTTGATGAGGACTTGTGAATGACTTAACTACTCTCAGCAATACAATGATCTAAGGACTAATCCCAAAGGACTAATGATGAAGCATATTATCTGCTTGCAGGGGAAAAATTGATATTGTTTGAATATGGATTGGAGCAAACTATTTTTACTTTTTTTCTTTTTTTTCTTTTAAATCTTTTTTTTTTCCCCTGAGGCTGGGGTTAATTTAAGTGACTTGCCCAGGGTCATACAGCTAGGAAATGATAAGTGTCTGAGACCAGATTTGAACTCAGGTCCTCCTGAATTCAGGGCTGGTGCTCTATCCACTGTGCCACCTAGCTGTCCCTCTTTTAAATCTTCTTGTACAAAATGACTTGTACACAATTGTTCATGTATAATATATATTTGATTGTTTACTGTCTCAAAGAATGGGGAGGGGAAGGAGAGAGGAAGGGATATATTGAATTTGAATCTCAAAAGTTTAAATTAAAAAGTTAAAAAAGAAATTGGTGGGGGGAAAGAAGTGAGATCTCAATATGTGGTATTTATCATATGGGCTTTCTTGAAATGAAAATTTAGCTCCATATTTTGAATCCACTCTTATGCTATGCACATGGCAATTTTTTTTCTTTTCCTATTTTGTACTTAAATCTTAAATAAGTAAATAAATAAAGAAGGGAATTCAGTCCATGTGAGCTCAGAGCTCTAGTTCTGAGTCATGGGTTACACTTGTTTTATATATTTATAGATGGATACACATTTAAAAGTACCAAAATGCAAAATTATGTAAATTTGCACTCCTATTTATGCAAAATAATAGCTTTCTCCAGCCTTATTTGATACAATTCAATAACCTTAAATCAGTCTTCTGAATTCAATGTGTAAATGACTGCAAATAATTTGCCAAGATGATTTTCCCTAAATGAACTGACTTAAAAACAACAACAATAGGAATACATTTTTTAAAATTATAAATTTAATAACCAACAGCAAAAGTAATCAAATATATATATATATATATATGCAAAATAAGGAACAAAATCATACATAAAGCCCTTAATGCATTATGCTAAATAATTTAATAAAGTAGAACCAAACAATCTTTATAAAAATCTTATCTCCATGTCTATTAATAGAATGGACAGAACCCTGAGATGTGCATAATTAAAGCTCTGGCAAATTCTATCAAGCTGGTAAGAGTGGAAGGGTGTTCTACATTATGAACCATGTCTCTGGTCAGAAGAGCAGAATTACTAAGTACTAAGAGAAACCACTAGTAGGTAGCCTTTTAGGTGATGAATCTTTGGCCATGGCAAAAGATCAAACAGAAAAAAAAGAAAGAAAAAGGACAAAATGATCCTCAATCCTTTCCCTCTTTGCAATAACAGAAGCAGAGTTGTGCAAAAGAGGAATGAAAGTACTGAAAATTACATTGTTTTAGAGTCCAGTGGTCCTCAAACTTTTTAAATAGGGGGCCAGTTCACTGTCCCTCAGACTGTTGGAAGACGGGACTATAGTAAAAACAAAAGCTCTGTCTCCGCCCCTCAGCTCATTTGCCATAACCCATCAGGCAACGTCTGGCCATAGTTTGAGAACCCCTGTTTAGACCATCTATAAGCATTAACTTAATTGTAAGCAAGTTCCTTGACCAGTGATGGGAGTGAGAACTAGTTGGCATAGAGATTAGAGCATTTCAGGAATACCTGAGTTAAGATCTGGCCTCAAATACTTATTAGCTGTGTGAGCCTGAACAAATCACTTAACTTCCATTTGACTCAGTTTCGTTAATAGTAAAATGTACACAACAATAACAGCTATCTTCCAAAGTTGTTGTGGGGATCAAATGAGAAAATATTTCTTTTTAAAAAGTACTTATCACAATGTCTGGCATGTAATAAATGCTATATAAATGCTAGATATTATTATTTATTCTATAAGAACTGAATCATATCAATATTCACATTCTTGCTATAAACTGATTGAACAGAAATAAAATAGTTTCCTCTATATAGAAGGATGATTCACAAGTTCTCCTTGAAGACACCAGTAAAAGAAATGGAAAAGTTGACTTTGACTTGTGTCCAAAGGCAACAAGAAATATTTCTTGAGACAATAGCTCACGTCAACTTTCAATGCTGAGCATGAACAACAAGGCTGCCATGAATCAATCAACAAGTATTGATCAGCAGCTATTTATGATTAATTTTTTATATATAAGACACACAACAAATAATTGAAGCTTAAGTATCAAGTTCTAATGCAGATATAGCTAGAAAATACATAATTTTTTATCTGGCAAAACAGGGTCAATTTTGTTTATTGTGAAATTTCTGAGTTTCTATGTCAAGTGTTTCCTTAGTCTTCATGATATCCCTATCCAATACACCAAACCCATTGGTGGTGTGGGAATAATATGCACCAAAGTAGAGGACCTATGGTCTCTTCAATGTTCAACCCCAGGCTAGAGAGAATTTACCCTGTCTGGCTAGCCAGGAGATAAGTTGTATGCATCACAAAAATAACAATAATGTAGTAGTGGTAGTAGTAGTAGTAGTAGTAGTAGTAGTAGTAGTAGTAGTACTACTACTACTACTATTACTACTATTATTACTAGTAGAAGTAGTAGTAGCAGTAGTAGTAGTAGTAGTAGTAAGAAGAGAAGGAGGAGGAGGAATAGAAATAGTAGGAAGAAGAGTAAGAAAAGAAAGAGATGAATATGGAACTAGTGATAATTATATATATATATATATACATATATATATATATATATATGTATATATATATATATATTTCTGTGGACTCTACATTTTCTGCTTTCTTGGGACTAAGAGAAACTTATTTCTTAGGAGAAATTCTTAGGGAATCACCTCCCAGAAGACTATGTCTTACTCCATATCATGGTGATAGCATCTAGTGAAAATTGATCTGATGAAGGTTCTCTGCAACAAGGGATGTTTAAAAAGCTGAGGTTGCAAGAACAGGGTGAGTATTGTCAGTACTAAGACCAGTGTCAGTAGTCATAGAAGAGACAGACAAAAATAGCTATCACGAGGAGGGGTAGCAAGTGATTCAGATTTCACCGTGAAATCCTAAACATCAGGATCTTGACTTTACAGCAGGAAGTACCTATCCTTAATTGCTATGAAAATGGAGCACAGACTCTAGAAGTCAACTAAGCCAAGATATGAATACTTTTTAGATAAGGTGTTTACACTGAGGTACATGAACCTGTTTTTAAAAATATTTTAATAACTCTCAATATATTTGACTTCCATTATAATCCTATTATTGCATGCATTAAATTTTTTTTTTCTGCTAAGTATGTAGGCTTCACCAAACTGCCAAAGGGGTCCATAACACACAAAAAAAGATTAAGAAAAGCCAGTGTTGACCATTGCACTGAGATTAAACGGAAAGTAAGTAGGCAGAGAAGCTTTGAACTTTTAAGTTTCACCATTATCTTTACTTGATTATAGTCTTCTCTTTCTGTGTTGAGGGCTAAAAAGGATGAAATAGAAAGCTGATCTGCACTCCCTGAAGTTGTGAGAAAGAGCAGCTATTTGTATAGGAGTATATGGGTTAGAGTAGGGAAGGAGGATGAACTGCCTAAAATATGGCAGGTACTTTGCTAAGTATTGTACAAATATCATTGGTTATTACCTGACTCAAATGCTATTAATTACCTTGCTATCCTGTTTTAAATAAATGCCTTTCTGCTTTTGTATTAATGTATCATTTAGTATTACCTTGCTCAGAGATGTATTAGTTGAAGCTTAATATGAGTATCTGAATAGATGATGACCCAAACAGTATTCCAAATCTAAATATAACCAAGAGAGGGAGAGACAATGCCATATTTATAGGACCTTAAGTTAATAATAAAATAGGAACTATGTCTGTGATTTCACTGAAGAACAGGAAGCTTCCACTGAGCAACTCCCTCTACTAATAGAGGCAAAGAGTTCTGCAACTTGAAGTCTTAGAGAGCTGCCTAGGGCATTGGTGTCAAACTCAAACAGAAACAGGGGCCTGGGGATTTCTTCTGCCTGTTGAATATAGACTTGATTTTTAAATGTAATGCTATCTGTGTTTTTATTGTTGGCTTATTTATTTTGTCAAATACTTCCCAATGATAATTTAAAGTGGCCTAAGTGCACTTAAGAATGGTCTCTACCTAGACAATTCTCTAAAACTGTCAGTTACAGTCTTCATTGGTAGAAGAAATTCCCTATCCCAGTGAAATCATGGGTCCAATCCAAATCAATCCAGTCATATATTCAATATAGGACTGGCCAGTGAGGGGCCAGGGCTAGAATGGCTGTGAATGCTCTAGATCATGACAAGTCTTTCCCATTCCACATTGCCCTACAATTCCAGATGCCAAATTGACCAACCCCAATAGAAGAAGACCCTATCCTACATATTTTCAAGACTGGGACCATCTTAAAGACAAAGAGAACTCACCTTGTCTGGCTATCTGGCTAGGCAAAGGGCAAGTTGTTTGGGTCAAAATAATATTTTTGTACTCCTAGCGAATCATTTATAAATATATATGTAATATATATGAATAGGTTTGTAGGAAGGGGAAGAAGAAGGAAAGAAGAAAGAAAAGAGAGTAAGAAATTGTGAAAGCTAACCAAGTTCTTTTCTTTTCTTTTTTTAAAATAGTTTTTATTTACCAGATATATGCATGGGTAATTTTACAACCTTGACAATTGCTAAACCTTTTGTTCTAATTTTCCCCTCCCCCCCCCCAGATGGCAGGTTGACCAATACATGTTAAATATGTTAAAGTATAAATTAAATACAATGTATGCATACATGTCCAAACAGTTGTTTTGCTGTACAAAAAGAATCGGACTTTGAAATAGTATACATTTAGCCTGTGAAGGAAATAAACAATGCAGGCGGAAAAAACTAGAGGGATTGGAATTCTATGTAGTGGTTCATAGTCATCTCCCAGAGTACTTTCGCTGAGTGTAGCTGGTTCAGTTCATTACTGCTCTATAATCAAGTTCTTTTCAAGGTTACTCATTCACTTTTGGTGTCCACTTTCACTTAACTCTCATCTGGGACTCCAAGAAGCTGTAGCATGTACCATAACTACACCCTGTGAAACCATCTCAGATGAGCTAAATCAGGTTGAGAATAACTGACAGGTCTCAAATCTGTTGGTAAGTTAGGGGGATTGAAGGCAGCTAAAAGCAGGTATTACAGAGTGCTTAGAATTTGGTCAGATATAAAAGACAAATACTAAGGTTATCCAATGCATCTCTGGCCATTGCCAGTCATCTTGACTTTTGTCCTGCTACTGAACTTCGATGACTTTGGAAGAGAGAGTGAGATTGATGACTTTGTGCAACTCTTATCTTATTTAAATCCAATCCACACACTAATCTAGACATCATCAGTAAAAGGATTGGTCTTCTTAAAAAACAAAGAACAAATGAACTGATGCTGAGTGAAATGAGCAGAACCAGAAGATCATTATACACTTCAACAATACTGTATGAAGATGTATTTTGATGGTAGTGGAAATCTTCAACATAAAGAAGATCCAACTCACTTCCAGCTGATCAATGATGGACAGAAACAACTACACCCAGAGAAGGAACACTGGGAAGTGAATGTAAATTGTTAGCACTACTGTCTATGTACCCAGGTTACTTATACCTTCAGAATCTAATACTCAACGTGCAACAAGAAAACTGGATTTACACATATATATTGTATCTAGGTTATACTGTAACACATGTAAAATGTATGGGATTGCCTGTCATCTAGGGGGAGGGAGGGGAAAATTTGGAAAAATGAATGCAAGGGATAATGTTATAAAAAATTACTCATGCATATATACTGTCAAAAAAATTATAATTATAATATTAATTTTAAAAAAACAAAGCACAAACAATAATATGTCCATGGACTCAATTTTTCCTGTTCTTTGGGAGAGACTTCCTTCACAGGCGAAATTCTTGGGGAATCTTGAAACCCCTGTGGTCAATTCACGTATATTAGCTCCTGTAAGGAACTAACTCACTATGACCAGGAATACCAAACTTTGGGCCAAAGTGACCACCCTAAATGAAAATCATGCAAGACTTCAAGTCAAGCTACATCAGGGAGCAAGCTGCTTATTGGGTTCTCCCTCAGAAACACTGCTATCTATCTTTCTGGGTTTGTTGTCCATTTGAATATGATCTCTGACCATTGGTCACAGAAGAATACTCAGGTACCTTCTTTGAGATCTCAGCCTATAAGGGCCACTCCTTAACTGAAGGATAAGCATCTCACGGTAACAAACTTTGAAAGCTTTCTAGGAGATTTTAAATAATTCGTTTAAGATGTAGAGGATCTGCTGGTTCCAGAAGGGAAGTGGCTGAATTTCATAGGATTATACTCAATCACATGTGTGGAGTATGAAGGGACCTTATAGGATTATCTTGTCTAGCCCTCATGTTTGTTTTTATTTTGAAAATTTTAAAGTTAGTTTTTCTATTTAATAGCATTTTATTTCTTCCAATTATATATAAATATAGATTTCAATATTTACTTTTATTAAGATTTTTATTTCAATTTTTTTCTTTCTCCCTTCATCCCTTTCTTCCTCCCTCCCCAAGATGGCAAGCAATATGACATTGTTATATATGTACAAGCATATTAAATATATTTCCACATTAGTCATGTTGTAAAAGAACAATCAGAACAAAAGGGGAAAACCACATGAAAGAAAAAAAACAACAAAAAAGTGAAAATAGTATGCTTTGGTTAGCATTCAGATTATATGATTTTTTTCTCTGGATGTGGATAGCATTCTCTGTTGTGAGTCTTTTGGAATTGTCTTAGATCACTATATTGTTGAGAATAGCAAACTCTATCAAAATTGATTATTGCATAATGTTGCTGTTTTTATATACAATGTTCTCCTGATTCTGCTCACTTCAGTCAGTATCATTTCATGTTAAGTCTTTCCAGGTTTTTCTGAAATCTTATTTTCATTTCATATAGATCAATCATATTCCATTACATCCATATGCCACCATTTGTTCAGTCATTCCCCAATTGATGGGCATTCCCTCGGTTTCCAATTCTTTGTCACCACAAAGAGAGCTACTATTAACATGTTTGTACATATAGGTTCTTCCCCTTTTAAAAAATGATCTTTTTCACATTTTTAAAAGATCATAAACTGAAGACCAAAGAGAGAGAAGTATATATAGATACCCAAGATACTCAGTAACAGAGACATATGTGTCCACGTGGAAGAGAATCATAGATTGGTTCTGGGGGGAAGGAGGAGAAAGAGTTTTTTTTTTTTTGTTTTGTTTTGTTTTTTTCTGCAAGGCAGTTGGGGTTAAGTAGTCACACAGCTATTAAGTATCAAGTGTCTGAGGCCAAATTTGAACTCAGATCTTCCTGAATCCAGGGTCCATGTTTGGTCTATCCTTAGTGCCATCAAGCTGCTCCCAGAGTCATATCTTTTTTTCTTTTATTCATGCATAATCATTCATGGATTTAAGTGAGGCAGAGTTGCATGAAGTGGTCAACCGAACTCTCTCTTCTAAAGCCACTACTGTTCAGTGACAGGACAGAGTCAAGTGGACTGGCGATGACTCAAGATGCAGTAGATGACCACATTGATGTCTTTGATGTCTAAGCAAGCTCTAAGTGCTCCACAACATCTGCTTTCATCACCACTGGTACAAATTGTTCTTATCTGCCCATCCACCAGGGGAAGTCTTTTACATGCTTGAGGTAGACACTTCCCTAACTCACCATATGATTTAAGACTCTTTGTTTACCTTCAAACTGGTTTAGCCCATTTGCTGAAATGGTTTATCATGATGTGGCCATTGTGCATGCTATGGCTTCTTGGAGCCAATTTATACTTGCAAAAAAATATTTTATGGAAAACTCACACAAGGGAAGCACTCACATCATGGTCAGAAAAAGCCATACAAGGACACTCTCTAGGTATTTCTTAAGCACTTTAGAATTGATTGTATGACATGAAAGACACTGTCATAGGACCATCCAGCATGACATGCCCTCAATAGAGAAGGTGCAGTGCTCTATGAGCAAAAGAGAATTGAATTAGTTTAGAAGAAATGTGAAATGTGCAAAGTTAGAGAATCCATCCTAGATATTCATAGGGACTATTTGTGTCCAACCTGTGATAGAGCATTCTGAGCTTGTACTAGTCTGATCAGTGGGACACATTGTAACTTGACTCAATGGCGACATCATTTTGGTCCTCTTCAATAATAACAACAACCAACCACAACTATTTTGTCCACACTGTGGATTTATCTTATACATTTATCTGTATGCACTTTGTTCTCTCCTCCTACTTTCCTCTCTTCCTTCTCTAGTAGACATGATTTCCTTGGGATTGTTAAAGTTAGATGGGACTAATAGGTTTTTGTTTGTTTGTTTTTGTTTTTTTTTTTTTTTTTTTACAATCGAGGAACTATCTTCTGCCAGAGAGATAAAATGATTTGTTTGATACATTAGAGATAGCAAATGGCAGAGCTGGGATTTAACTCAGGTCTCCTAAAAAAGTCCATAGTCTCTATGTGGGCAATCTCCTGGCACCCTCTCCCCAACCTAGAACAGCTCAGGGTGCCCCAGTAGGGAAGATAGAAAATTAAATGAATCTCTTTTCCAGGGTTTTCTCCTGGAATATGAATTTAATAGGTGCATGAATTTAGAACTGGAAGGGAACAGCATTTGTTTCTCAGGACCATACAAAGAATAAACATGAGCCCATTTAATGCAGGGTCAATATTTTCTTCACTTAAACCATGGGACCAGCTGCATAAAGGAATCAAATATGTGAGAGGAGGGGTCAGGGGCAATACACCATAACCAGATTTGAGAGAGAAACAAATGGAAGATGCCTTTTCAGATCTAATAGAGAATAGTGCCATGTGGAGTGGGCAAGCCCTGCCCCCATGGGCTTGTCAGTTTGCATGGATTCAGTTGCATGAACTTTTTTTTTCAAACATTGATTTGATTATTCTTAAAAATTTTTATTGATGCATCCTGGGTTTTTTTTTTAATAATAGTTACTTCCAATATACTGCACTATTCTAAGTGATAATAATAGAGTTATATAAAATTAACCAATTTCTCTGATTGGGTTAGATTAAGAATGGCTAGTGGTACAGTAGATAGTACTAGACCTAGGACCAAGAAAATGCAAGTTTGAAACCAGACTCAGACATCTAGCTATGTTATCCTGGATAAGTTACTTAATCACTGCTTCCATTTTCCTCATCTATAAAAGTGAAGATAATAATAGTACCTACCTCTCTGTGTTGTTGTGAAAATAAAACGAGATAGTTTTAAAGTGCTTTGCCATCCTTAAAATGTTACATAAATACTAGCTAGTTAGTAGAAATAGTGGAGGTAATAGGAATATCAGCAATTACTTCAATGGCATTATGACTTGCTTTTGGGTTCCCAGATACCTTTGGTAAAAGTTCTCTGACAAACACTAGTCTCCAGTGCCTTCCCCAGCACCTTTTCTTTGCTCATAAAGATACAGAAATGCAAGCTAGGTTAAGAGCTCATCAGGATTCCAATGGATCAGGAAAGGTATATAGGTAGAGGATTGAGAGTTGAGGAGAACTATACACAACCACAAAGAATTCCTGTGATTTACAGGATTCCTCAGCTTCTATCCCATTTTATTTCTCCATTTTGAACACAATCCTAGCATAGACCCTGGCTCTTAGAAAGCACTCAAAAATGTACATTAACTAATTGATAATTCTCATCACTCCCTGGTACCCAGAGACTTTTTCATTTAATCCCTGCCCAAAGAAGGTTTATAGGGAATTAAAAAGAGAATATACCAGAGTCCCAATAATAATATATTCAGACTCACCAAAGCCTTTTGTTTGGAAACCTATGCATTTAGGAAAAGAGGGACTTTTCTCTCTCAAGCTAGCTCTTCTCCTGACCTGGGTTCAAATCACACAACTAACATTTATTATCTGTGTAATCATGGGCAAGTCTTTTGCAAGACCTTTAACCTACTTGAGTTCAAGCAACTTTCAAGGACTCTGTGATAAGGTTATAGTTGAGTTGCAGTTTGCTTCAGATGAAGGGGCTTCTCGAAAACACAGAGTCATACCCACAGCTAGCAAAATAAAACAATAAGAACAAAAAATATATAAAATTTAGTAAAAAATAAATTGCAAGAAGTAAAAATTATCAAAATAATCATATGTTTGACTCATTAATCCCATTGCTGGGAACATACCCCAAAAGAACTAGCTTCCTTCAAATTCTTTTAAAATCTCACCCTCCACAGAAACCCAGCCCTTCTTAAATCTGGTGACTTTTCCTCTGTTGATTATTTTCAATTTATTCTGTGTATATCTTGTCTGTACATAATTGTTTGCATGTTGTTTCCCTCATTAAATGGAACTTTTTGGAAGAAGAGATTGTCATTTGCCTTTTTTTGTATGTCCTCAATACTTAGCACAGAGCATGGCACATAGTAGGAGCTTAATGAATGTCTGTTGACAGACAAAATAAAAAGACAAATTTTATGTTGAGAAATTTACATAGCAACATTATATTAATTACATTTTTAAAAAACTGGAAATAACCTGGGTCCAATAACAGAAGAATGGTTAAACAATTCATATTAATATAACAATGCCAAAATGCAATCAAGACTAACAAGCATGAGGAAATCAGAGCTACCTGGGAAGATTTTTGTAAAATTATGCAAAGTGGAAAAATTGGAGGGGAAATGTAGTACATACTAATTAGAAGTATGTAAGGGAGAAAGCAAATGACAATTAATAAACAAAGATTTCTAATGACGATTTAAAGAGAGTGATTTCCAAAGTATATGGATACTTTATGCACTGAAACTAATTTCATGTATTAGTAAATTAACTAAGATTCAATAATTAGTAATCATTGACTAAGTTTTTGTTGTTGTTGAGTTGTTTCAGTCAAGTCTGACTCTCTGTGAATTTGGGGATATTCTTGGCAAAGATACTTACTGGAGTGGTTTGCCACTTCCTTCTCCCAGATGAGGGAACTGAAGAAAACTGCATTAAGTAACTTGTCCAAGATCACATAGCTAAACTAGTATGTGTCTGAGGTAGAATTTTAACTCAGGTCCTCTTTACTGCAGGGCTGGCTCTCTATTCACTGTCACCCAATGTTTTTAATTAAATTTAAATTGATTGTGCTGATGACCAATGTTAGTTTCTAATAAAATCTTAATTAAAAAAAAAAAAAGAAAAGAAATGCTCATTATATTCTTTGGTGCTATGGGAACAGTAAATACAGTTTAAAACATAGTCCCTGCCCTCAAAGAGTTTATAATCTACAGTTGAGGACACACTATTCAACATAACACAATAAACAAGGGTAAAAATATTTTTCTAAAATATATGCTAATTCTGATAAAGGAGATAGATGCAGTAGTGCTCAGATAAAGAAAATCAAGATGGATTATGAGCAGCTGGTAGGATTTAGATAGGAAATGGGGAGAATCATTTTGAGCATGGGAGTGGGGAATAAAAATGAAGGTATAGAGATATAACGTAGCATAATAGGTTTAAAAGCTTAGTTTAAACCTTAAGTTTAGGCTCCTATCTAGAGTTTTTCCAGAAGAGGGAAATAGGAAGTACATTTTATTCAATATAAAATAAAATCAGGTATGATACAGGTATTTATTTCCTAATCATGAAGGAAATAATAAAATACAAAAGATTCTCACAATTGTGCATTGATAGTAGGACTTAAGCAGGGGAAGTTTAGCATAACAAAAATATATATGCTGGGGAGTAGTAGAAAATTAAGTTGGATAAGTAAAAGGGGACAAGAAATGGAGGCTCTAAAACAGAGTTTCAATATGGGATGATAATGATGATGATAAAAATGATAATGATAATAACAGCTAATATTTATATTTCTCTGTGTCAAGTATTGTGCTAAGTGCTTTACAAGTATTATCTCATTTGATCCTCACAACAACCTTGTGAAATATGTACTATTATTATCTCCATTTTGCAATTGAGGAAACCAAGGTAAATGAAAGTTTAATGACTTGTCCAGGTTCACACTTATAGTACTAAGCCTCAAATGTTCTTGCTTCCAGACCCAGTGTGCCAACTATCTGCCTCAATCAATGAAAATAGAAACACACTGAAAGTTTTTGAGAGGGAGGGTTAAAGGAGCAAGGAATTGTTGTTTAGGAAGGATTAAACTACTGGGCTCTGATGTTCAGTATGGATTACAGAAGGAAGAATCTGGGAAGAAGACTTGCAAAAATTCAGGTATAAGGGAATGAAGGTTTATATTTAGATATTGGACAAGGAGAACAAAGGACAGAAAACAGAAATAGTTCAAAAGAAATATTAATAGGACATGTAGGATGAAGGACAGAGAGAAGTCAAAAATGAATCAAAGAATTTGACTTTTGGAAGACTGAAGATATGCTTATGTCATTAACAAAAAGAAGTTAGAGGCAAAATGACAAGCAAAAAGATATTCCCTGCCCTCAGAGGACATATAGTCTAATGGAACAAGACAACACACAAGAGGAAGCCATAAACAGAGGTGGGGTGAGGGGAAGGAGGTACCCAGTGAGAGTATGGTGTCCAAGTCTAGAAAGTCAAGAGCAAAGCCAGGAAGGGAATTAAGAGTAGCTAGTCTGGACTCCTCCCAAAATGGAAGCTTCCTGACTGCTTCAGTACATCTTGTGGCTCAGAAATTGGATTCATAGCTTTGGAATAATTTTCATTCTTGTTGTTTAGTCATTTCAAGATCTTCATGACCCATTTGAGATTTTCTTGACAAAGATACTGGAGTGATTTAACATTTCCTTCTCCAATTCATTTGATAAATGGGGAAATAGAGGCAAATAAGGTTAATTGACTTGCCCAGGGACAGTTAGTGTGAGGAAACAATCTAGTTAGACAAAGAGAATGGGACTCTAACAGAAGGGCCCCTTAAGAAAAGTGGGTACCTACTCTATTTGACCCTGAAGTGGTTTATTATTGTTGGACTTTACATATGCAAAGTGCTTTGTTGTTTGTCCTTCATTTTCAAAGAAAAACCAATTACAATACCATGGTGATATCTTGATTTTTTTGTGTGTGTGTATTGGATACAAGTGAGGTAAAGCTGCACAAAGTCATCACCTCATCCTCTCCTTGAGAGTCAACACACACTAGTGACAAGACAAAAGTAAAGATGGCTAAGATGGCCTTGGAAGCCTGGTGTATGGGCAGAATGCTAAATTTGAAGCTAAGTAGTACAGTTTATAGAGAGTCATGTCTGGTGGATAGAGAATCCTGTTTGGAGTCAAAAAGATCCAACCTCAAATGCTTCCCTCTGAATCTGAACAAGTATATCACTTAATCCCTACAGTTTCTTCAACTGCAAAATGGGGATAATAAGTATGGACAGATAACAGTTAATATTGAAATTTCCATACTTATTTCATTTGATGCAAGACAACTCCATGACTTAAGTAATGATGAATATCATTATTTCCTCTCTACAGATAAAGAAGCTCAGATTCTTAGAAGTTGAGTGACTTGTATAATGTCATAGAGTTAGGAAGGAAATAGAACTAGAATGAAGCCAAATCCTTTTCTTTATTTTTCCTTTTCCAATCTCCCTTACCATTTACAATGCTGTCTATACATTTGGTAGACTTTATCATAAAGATGATGACCTCATGAACTGATATTATCTTAAAAGTGAGAGAATATTGTGAGGCAGAGAAGGCAGAGAATTAAAGACTGAATGTGAGGAAAAACTACAGGGAAAAGATAATGTGATAAAGAAGAGTCACTAAAGAAAGAAAACAAGAAGTAATAGTAGGAAATCAGGATAATATGGCATCATGGAAATCAAAAGAATAGAGTTTTCCAAAATGAATTGAGTTGTCTACAGTGACAAACCCATTGTGAAATCTTTCCTTACCGTCCCAACTAAAATCAGCCTCCTTTGAACTCTCTCTCTTTTTTTTTTTCATTCAACAAACATTTTTTATTGGATGTCTACCTAGAATATTTATTATCATAGTATTCAGATGACACTTATACGTGACCTTGTGTTGTATACACATATCTCTTTTTCTAGATTGTAAACTTAAAGAGGTCAAGGACTTTGCTTTATTCTGGGGTTTTTCCTCCTCCATCCTAGGCTTTACCATGCAATAAATGTCTGTTGATTAACTGACAATTCAATGTAACTATGAGGTGCAAAAGAATGAGAATTAGTTAGTGAAATCATCACTACCTTTAAGAGAGCAGTTTCAGGAACACAAAGGAAGCAGATTGCAGGATGTTCAGGAGGAAGAAGAAACTGGAAACTGGTTGAGAGGTTTTGACAGGGAAAATTATGTATACAGTACTAAATGTGACAGCAGGGCCAAGTGAGGGTTTTGTTGTTTAAATACAGAATACTGTGCAAGGCAAAGGAAAGAGAGCTCCACCTCTTTAGTGGAGAGGGAGCTATGGAAGATGCTGGAGGGGTTTGCATAATAAGGGAAACAGAATCCTTTCTGGAGCCAGAAGGGTTAAGGGCACAAGTAGATAGTTGGCTTAAGGGCACAAGTAGATAGTTGGCTTACAGAGGAGGGAGGGACTCAGCACTTTCTGAAACTGGAGGGAAAGGTTAAGATGAGTTGCGAAGGTGATGAGTTAAATGTTAAAGCTCTTACAAAATGGTATAGTAAGTATAGTAGGAGAGATTTTCACCTTTTCCTCAGGAAATTCACAATTAAAGGAGGGAAATGATTCTCCAGTTATCCCCCAAACTAGCTACAGAGCTCTCCTACCGCCTTCCATTCCCTTACCTCTCCCTCTCTCTCCTCAGTCCATTTTCAGGGGCACCTCCCTCCCAAGCCCCACTGCAGAGGCCCCTCTCCCACTTTGGCCTCAGCTGCAGAGAAACCTCTTCTCTCCCTCCCTCAATCGTTCCCCTAAGTCGAGAAGCGCCACTCTTCCCCTTCCAAAGGTTACTTACTCTCCCTGTCCCCTCCCCGCTGCCTAGGTTTCCTGTACCCTCGGGTACCGCCCACCTGGCTGCCTCTGCGGGCGCCCCGGGATGGGGGAGCTAGGTTGCAGCACGAGACTCCGGAGTGGGTGGGGGGAGGATATAGAGGAAGGAAGGTTTCTCAGCTTCGGGTCCCCTTCCCCACCTTCCCTCCCCTCTTTTCCTTTGTTGCCCTTAGCAGCACCCTCACCCCCCCACACACACACACACACACGCAGGAGTCTCTTTTAGGGTTCTGGAGCTTGAGGGATGGGGATGAGTTGGGTTAGGGTAGGGAGTGAGACAGGAGAACGAAGGGGTAAGCGACGGAATCACTGAAGCTGAGCGGGGGAAGAGGAGGAGGGAAAGAAGGAGAGGGAGCCGAGAGCTGTGGGGGCAGCTGATGCTGATGGGGGGAGGAGGATAGGGAGGAGCTCCGCGGGGTGGCAGTCAGGAAGGGAGGGGTCTTAATGGGGAGGCGGAGGGTGGAAGAGTTTCTCCTCCCCTGGAGCCCCGATCAGATTTCCTCTAGAGGCAGAAGAAAAAGCAAAGATCCCACCTTCACTTCCCTCTGCCTGGCCCGAGTGGGCTCGCCTCCTGTCTCTCTGTTCTGCGCCGTCCGCCCGGGACCCTAGGAGCCCCAGGATGGTGAGGGAACTGGCGGGGCGCCGACCTCACTGCCGGCCCGCCCAGGGTTCTGGGGTGGCTGGGCTCAGGGGAGCTCCGGGAGAGGAGAAAGGACAGAAAAGGGGCAGCGGGAGGAAGTTTGCAGGGTGGGGACTGGTGTGTGTATTGTGAGGGGGGAGCTGCATTTCTTTTTCTCTCTACCCCCACCCCACTATACACCAGTCTCCCCATGATGCCCTCTCTTTCGCAGATCTGGAAAAGCCTGCCGGTGCTCGCCTTGGTGGCCGTCGCCTGGGTCCACGCTGAGGTATGTGAACTGTCCCCAGTCCGGCGGAGTCATTGGAGCCGCTGCAGCTGGGTCATTCCTGCGGCTGGCTGCGCCGCCCCGGGCTAACCCTAAAGCTGCAGCAGACTCTGGAGAAGTGAGGTGAAGAGGGAGGGGGGAGAGGAGGATTGAACAAGCGGCCCCTCTAGGCTGTGTGTGCCTCCTCCTCTTGGGAAAGTTTAGTATGTACCCTAAATTGGCAAAAGTCGACCGGGCAGAGGAAGACGGGCACTCGAGCGCGCACACATAGCATTAATATGGAGGGAGAGGGAGAGAACTACCAGAATCCAACCGAGAGCGGAGGAGGTGTCCCACATGTAGCCGAGCTCCAAAAGGCATCTTGAACTGCCCTCTCAATGGGGAAGCCTTCCTTCTCCATTCCCCGCCCCCCCACTCCTCACCGCCCGCCAATACTATCTGCTCACAAAGAAAAAGCTAGGCTGAAATGAAAGAAAATGCCTCTCTTCTTTTTCCGGAGGTGAAAAAGTTCTTTCTTTCTGAAGTGAGTTAGATTTCCCTGAGATTGTTTCCCTTCCTGCTCATTGTGCAGGAGTGCTCGTTCCCTTTCTCGAGCTTACTATTCACGTCTCAGATATTTACAGGGGCAGACTTATACCCTCCCAAATAGCAGAATGAAAATGATCCCTTAAAAGCATTGAATGCACGAATGTTAGTGATATATCTCTTGTATTCACTTTGGGGGCTCCAGGATTATCAGTGAAAGTATTTCAGAACTTTTCTTTTTGCAAATGTTTCCTTTTGAACTTTGAGGCCCCTTTCCTGTCATTAGGAACCGACCGACCCTGCCCCCTAGGAGCCCCTTCACTCGTCTCTCCTGAACTCTAAGGTTTATTTTCCGAAAATAAACAATATTCCCAGGGTGCTTTGGCGTCCAAGAACAAGTGAAGTCAGACGCCAAGTATTTGACAATTACTACAGAAAATGTGGAAGGAATTAAAAAGCACGAACCCAGTTACATGAGGGAGAGAAAATGGAATGTGCATTACAAAAGTAGGTCCCTGGTGGGTATTTCTTTTCCCTTCATGTCACAGCTTTGCTCCACCCTTCTTCAAATCACTTCTTGACTCTGCCCAGACAAATCATAAGCACAGATAATTTCCTTAAGACAGAAAAGTCTTCAAACTCGTTCTTAACCTCTTCCCAGTCATCTCGTTGATTGAACTAGAAAAGCAGAATGAACAATGCAAGTCATAATCAGTGATTTGTAGTGCTTGACCCAAAGAAGCCAGTGGTTTGATCTCACATATGAGTGACCACTTCTGATTCCACTGTCTGTAACAGAGGAATCCTAGATTTTCCGACAACACTTGGTGATTTCGGGGACTTTGAAAACAAAAGCAGCTGTTGCCAAGAAGCAGATGTGTTTAAATTAGTTTTTCACCAAGCTTAAAAATTATTATAATGGATCCCTGCATTTTCTGGCAAATTCTTAGGATCATAGATTTAAAGCAGGAAGTCTGTCTCTGCTATGTTGCTCCACCCACCCTCTCTGTGTTCTTTTTGAGAAATATAGAACTATTTATGCTGTCCAGGCTGCTTGTTCTTCTGTAATTATTATGTTATTCAGAAAGTCTGAACTGTTCTCCCAGAGTGGCAGTTTCCTGATGAAGATGAACAAGCATGGAGAATTGTTAAGTCTTAAATATTGTCATTGTTGAGTTGTGTCTAACTCTTCATCACTCCAGTTAGGGTTTTCTTGGCAGCGGTACTGGAATGGTTTGCCATTTCCTTTTCTAGCTCGGTTTACAAATGAGGAAACTAAGGCAAACAGGGTTAAGTGTCAGGCAGTAAGTGTCTGAGGCTAGATTTGAATTCAAGTATTCCTGATTCTAGGCTTCTCTCTATGCACAGCACCGCCTAGCTGCCCTAAGTCTTACAGTAAGTCATTCTTAAAATTCTTGAGGGGAAATAGGAGGTAAAAAGAAGAGCTACAATGAAAAAAAAAAAAAAAAAAAAAAAAAAGCCAAGACTTGGAAAGTGAGGGTGGTTGCATAAGAGGGAGGCTCTTAGTGAAATGTATACAAAAAGAGGTCGAGTAAGAAGTTAGTGACAAAAGATATAATTTTATGAGCCTGTGCCTTTATCCCTTTTATCCATCAGTTAATTTCTTAGAAAGTGTCAGGTACTGATTGACATTAGTGCAGATCACTTGTAAGAATGCCTTTACTAGGATGGACTTGAAATTGAAAAGACAAATATGTTTTCATCCATGTTCTTAATGAAAATGAATCATATTTCATTCATGCAATAGACCAGTTGTCTCCATATGGCATTGATTTGTTTAATGCACCTCATAGTTATTGGCTCTCATGATAGAGAGACAGAGAGGTTGAGTCAATAGAGAATCCTTCTTAAAAGGAGGAAAACCTTAGTTTAGGTCCCAGCAATGATATTGTGTGACTCTGGCCAAGTCACTTAATGATCCAGTGAAACTCTCCCAAATTCTGAATTAGAGAAAATATTTTTAGTATTTTGATAATGTGTTTCTGTGCTTAATTTTTTTTTTCTGAGAAGAGGTCCATAGGTTTGACAAGAGTGACAAAATTGTCCATAACACTAAAAAAGGTGAAGAACCTCTGCTGTAAACTACAAAGTGCCCATCTACATTGGTTGGAAATTGAATCCCAGCTCCCTGTGATTATGGTTCCAGTCCTCATCCTGACTCTGGCTCATGGATAGAAAAATACAGTAAATTGTTAGTTACAAAGGAATCTAATACATATAAATATGATATATACATATGTAAATACACACCTATGTATGTATATATATATATGCATGCATTTATATCTATATGCACACACACATATATACATATATATATCTTTCTTTTTATGGAGAGACAGATACAAGTCTAATTATGGAATAATAAGTAAATTAATTATGGAGTAATAATTACCTTAAAGTAATAACTACCTTTACTATTAAGTAAATAACTACCTTAAAGCTTTAGAAAGTCACAAAAACATTTTTTCCCCATTAACTAACATAGGAATGATGTTTTAGAATGTTTAGAATTCTTCCTTAGTTTCTAGCTACCAATAAATAAGTCATGCTCTTATGGAGGGAGTTCCCACACTGGGAATTCCTGGCTATGGCAAGTCAATTGTGAAGAAACAGGGAAATAGTAGACCTTAAAAGCTAGATATGATCCAGATCTGGGAAGGGTGATAACTAGGTTTGGTCATTAGAACTTAAAAGTGCTCTAATGATACACAAATTAAATTCTAATACTTTATCTTAGGGTTTTGTACATTGCTTTTGTTCATTCATTTCAGTTGTGTTTAATTCTTCACTATTCCATTTTGGCTTTTCTTGGCAAAGATACTGGAGTGATTTGCCATTTCCTTCTCCAGCTTATTTTACAGATGAGGAAACTGAGGCAAACAGGTGACTTGCTAAGGTCACATATCTAGTTAGTGTTTGAGGTCAGATTTAAACTCAAGGCTTCCTGACTCCAAACCCAACTATCTATTTACTGTACCAGCAAGCTGCTATGTTTTTCATATGTAGATATTTAATAAATTATTTAATTGATTAATCAATTGGCTATAAAAATCATAGCTCACAAAAAGTTTTTTGGGAAAAAAAGATTTGGGAGGGGTAAGGGAAATGATACTATTTCATATTCTTGCCATCTTTTTCACAAGGCCCCTGTGGATTTTTGGTGATTACACAACTCATTTTCTGTAATTCATTCCAATAACATACTTAACCTACCTAGCTTCCAGCTGATTCATCAATTCCTCCATACTTTCTACTGTCCAGCAAATCATACTCCCTTGGAACTCTTTAGAATGTGTGTCTGTCCTCTGGTGATTAATCATCAAAGAGGAAAGCATAATGTTGTGGAAACAGGGTTGCATTTGGCGTTAGCTAACCTAGGCTTACATCCTGGTTCTGGGGCTGAGTGACTGTAAGTAAGTCATTCTCTCCTCATCTCCAAAATGAAAGGGTTGGATTAAAGTGATTTCCAAATTTAAATCTGTGATCCTAGGTAGCAAGCTGAAGTAGCTGCTTCTAGTAAAACTGCCAGCTATAATGAGTACAGCCTGACTGAAGGACATGTCAACCTTGGTGAGTGTCATTAGTTATTAGCAGCCCTGAAGGGTTTTGTGGTTACATCTGCTCTAGGATAAATTCTTAGTCTCAATCTTCTTGAAGCTCAATTTTATCAACTCACCTAAAATGGACGGGTTTTACAATCAACTTATAATATATAGGTGACTGACTTAAAATTCAAGAATATAATAAATATATTAATTTTCAGTGAGACTTGACCTAAGAATCAAAAGTTAACACAGCTCCCTCCCGACCCTCCCTACAAATCACCCTTTCTTTTTCCAACACTTTATACAGTGCTTGGAATATCATAGGCAGTTAATAAATGCTAGTTGATTGACTTTATTCCCTTTTTTGCTCTCTCCCCTCACGGTAAACAAGTTTTTACCAAAAACCAGATGAAAGACTTGAAGATTTCTTGCTGAGAATTAAATCTGATAAAAGACCTATTTGTAGGGCAATCACTTTATTAGCAGGTATTCTGAAAGCCAGAGCCTGTACTAGGTACTGAGGATAGAAATATAGATGCAGACAGTCCTTTCCCTCAAAGAGATTAAGCTCTATTAGGCACATATATGCTTACAGATAAGTAAATACTTTATATAGAAAATAGATACAAAATGATTTGGAAAGGGGCAATAACAACTGAGAAATCAGACAAGGTTTCTTGAAAAAGATGATACTTGGTTTGAACTTGGAGGAACTTCAAGAGATGGAGACAAGGAAAAAGGACATTCCAGGCATGAGGGACATCTTCTGCAAAGGCACAGAATATAGGAAACTTTAAATTGGCCCTTGTAGCTAGTATATAAAAATAGGCTACTGTAGCTAGCATATAGAATGTATAAGGGAGAATAATATGTATTCAGCCTAGAAAGGCAGGCTTTGGCCAGTTTGAGAAAGATTTCTAATGCCAAACAGAAGAGTTTGTATTTTATCCTAAAATCAGAAGGGAATCCTGAAAGGTTCTTGAGTAAAGGAGGTGTAGTAGCATCTATACATTAGAAATGTCCATTTTGAAGCTATATGGAGAACCAACTAGAAGATTATTAGTATAATTTAGGTGATGGGATGATAAAGGTCTGGACTGGGGTGATTACTATGGTATGAAAATAGAGGAGGAAAGATGCAAGAGATGTTGGAGTAGATGAGACTTGCCAATTTATTGAGGAAAAGGAAAGAATTTAGGACAATTCCAAAGCTACAAATTTGGCTTACCAGAAGAATGGTGATTCTTGCTTTAGAAATAGTGAAGGTAGAAGAAGTGGGATTAAAGAGAAAGACAGAATTAGCAGAGTTGGAGGTAGCTATACTATGCCTGTAGATATTTGGAAATGTGTGTCTGGAGTTCAGGACAAATTAAAGTTATTTAAGTGGGTGACAGTTGAATAGATAAGAACTGAAGAAAGGAGGAGAGGCCCCAGGATAGGGACCAGGAACATACTAATGCCATACATGAGTGATGTACCTACAAAGGTGACAGAGAAGTTTCTGTCAAAAATGTATAAAGTAAATCACCACAGAGCAATGTCCAAAAGTACAATGAACTTAAGAAGGATGAGGACTGAGAAAACACTATTGGATTTTGTAATAATAAGATCATTGATTACCTAGGAGAAAGCAATTTTGGTTGTTTGTCAACACAAAAACCATTTCATAAAGGAATTAATTGAAAAATGAGGGAAGGTGCAAAAGTAGGGACAATGAATGCAGATAACTTTTCCCCCCTAGGAGTTTAACTATGAAAAAAAAGAGAATTAGGACAATATCTTGAGCCTGATTAGTCAAGTGAAAGTTTCTAAGAGCATAGATTTTAGGGCTAGAATCACCTCAGAATACAACCCTATCGTTTTACAAATGAGGAAACTAAGGCAAAATATCTTACTCGAGGTTTCATAGTATTATATGGCAAAACTTTGGTTTGAATCCAAAAACACTGACTCCATATCTAGCATTCTTCCTATGTGCTATTCTGTGCCTGACCGTGTGTGTGTGTGTGTGTGTGTGTGTGTGTGTGTGTGTGTCTTATAGAATGGGGACAGAAATATATACTTCTCAATATTTAACAACAGGCTCTCTAAAAATTTTGACATACTTTTAAGTTTAACCTGAATCGTTAACATTTTCTCCATCACTTTCTTAAATCAACACAATTAACAAAACTATAAATCAAGCCCTGATTTGTAGGTTTTCTGATTTCCAAGGTGTAAATGCTCGCATTGAAAATTTAATAATTAACTTTGGAGCCAATATGAGCTGACTCCAGAAAATATTTAGAGGTTGCTGGCAAAACTAATATTCTTCAGCAACATAGAAACAACTGAACTTAGTACCTAATGAGTTATAATTCAGGATAAAACATGTGAAAGACAGCCTGAAATAGTGGATAAAGAATCAGTCTTAAAATCAATAAGACTTGGAATCAATTTTTACCTTTCCTATATATTAACTGAATGACCTTGGGCAAGTCAGTGGATCAGGCAGATCTAGACATGTTTGTAAATAGAAAGGAAAGGAACCCATTGATAGGAAAAATATGAAAGTCATGGAGAAAGAAGACAGTCAGAGCTGAAATCCAGAGGAGATGGGAATGGATTAGTATTAGCAAGGAGGAGAACCATCTTATCTCTGAGGAAAAAAGATTGACAAAGGCAGTAGTGTATTGTTGAAATCTAGAAAAAAAAATTACGATTAGAAAATGGAACAAAGAATACAAGGATCAAGAACAGTGTTAAGAGCTAGTAGGTTGTATCAGGGGCCACTAAGTGGCAAAGTAGATAGAGTACTGGTTCTGAAATTGGGAAAACTTTACTTCCTGAGTTCAAATCTGGTCTCAGGCACTAACTAGTTGTGTGACCCTGCACAAGTCACTTAATTTTATTTGCCTCACTTTCCCTGTCTGTTAAATAAGCTAGAAAAGGAAATGGAAAAATACTCCAATATCTTTGCCAAGAAAACCTCGAATGGAGTCATAGAGAGTCAGACAATAACAGTTATATTAGAAATAGCTGAAAGATTGGAGTCAGAGGACTTGGATTTGAATCCTGGTTCTGCTACTTCCTGTCTTACCTTGAAAAAATTATTTCAAAGCTGTGAATCTCAGCTTTCTCATGAGTTCTGTCCAGGGAAAGGAAATCACCATTAGGAAGTTACTTATTTTAACTTGAAGCCTAAATGAGTCAAAAAGTATTTATTAGGAATTTCAACCGGGACCTGGTGGGAAGAAAATGACCCAAGTACAGGCAGGAGTTGGGAAGTGACCAAGAAGTAAAGTAGAGCAAGATAAGGCTTACCTAGCTAAGGGCCCAAGGGTAGAGTCTAGGATCCAATGAGAACATGGTAAAGAAGATAACTTCCAGAAAAAGCATCTGTTTCTATTAATGCAGATGAATATCTACTGAACTTCTTGATCTTAAAGTTTTCTTGGGGCATTGAGACATTGTTTCTTTCCTAGGCAGTTAGTATGTAGGAAAGTTGAAAATTTATTCTAGATCTTACTAACTGTAACACTGCCTCTTTATCTCTTATCTTGTTCAGGTTGCTTTTCATGGCTTTTATACTGAATTCTTTTTTTTGGGGGGGGAGGGCAAAGCAATTGAAGTTAAGTGACTAATCCAGGGTCACACAGCTAAGAAGTGTTAATTGTCTGAATTCAAATTTGGACTCAGGTCCTCCTGACTCCAGTTGGTGCTCTATCCACTGTGCCATCTGGGTTCCTCTTTATACTGAATTCTTGGTGCTAAATTCTGTTGTTTCTATGTATCTGAAGAATGTCAGTTTTGCCAAAAACTTCTAGATTTTATTGCCTTGGGTAAATTTTCAGTCACTCCACCCTAGTTAAGACTTTACTTGGCTGATCTCTGTGGTCCTTCCCAGTTCTAAAATCTATGATTCATTTCAGCCATTTAAAAATTTCAGAAAGTTATCCCTTCATCATTTTAGGGCAATGAAAGTTAAAGTGTAAGGACAAAGGAGAAAAGATGCAAGAAATGTTGATGGGGTGGACAAGACTTCCCAATTTATTGGACATGGTATTGAGGAAAAGAAAAGAATTTAAGATGATTTCAAAGGTACAAATCTGGGTAGGTGAAAGAATGGCAATTCTTTGTACTGTCTTTTATCTTTAAAATATAAAGGTTATCTTTATAATATAAAATCATTCACCCACTAGGGGGGAAATCATTCTAGGGCTATACACAAATTTTAAAAAGCAATTTCACTGAACCGGGCAGGGGAGAATAGAGAAAGCACTTTAAACATTTAACTCTCCATTTAATTTGAGAAGATGGAACATAAAATGGTTTTATTGTTTGTTGCCTTTACTAAATACACTTCAGTTCCATATTATGGGTAGTTAAGAGAAAAGAATGGCAGAGAAAGAAACAGAAAAAGGGGGAAAGGGGTGGAGTAGTGGAAGGAGATAAAAGAGCTAGGAGGAGGGGAAGAGGGACAGCTGCGAAAGGCAGACAGAGCTAGGATGCTGTGCACAGAACACTAGTCTGAGAAAGGAAGAAGCCTGGGTTTGAGTCCCAGCTCTGTCTCTTTCAGTGGCAGGGACCTAAACTGCAGGATCTAGTTCTTTACAAACCCCTCCTCTTTGCAGATGTAATATGGCTCTTTCAGGATATGTTGAATCTGAGCCCCTGTTGCCTCCCTGGGGGAAACTAGAGGAGGGAATTCCGTATCTCATTTTTAATTAGACAAATATCTTCTTCAAAAGGAAGTCAGATGAACAAATGTCTTGGTCATTCACTACCTTCCCTAACTGCCTCCCCTGCTAACACATATGTGTGCACACTTAAACATACACACACACATTCATGCAGAAGCAGATATACTTTATCTGCAAGACTTTCTGACTTCTTCCCTGTTTTCTTTATCATTCAGTGACAGTCACATTCAAGATCAGTCTAAGGGAAAGGGATCCTCTTAATGAGAGTCTGGCCCTGTGACTTCCTAGTAGTCCTTTTGGAGAGGTTGGTTGCAGTTTAACAAACAATCATTAAGACTAAAGTAAATTCCAATTTCTCTTTTTCCAGTTCTATATTCCAGAATACTAAAAACCTTTTCAACCATGAAGAAAATAATTCTTCACATATTTCCTGTTTTCTGTCTACTGTTCACTTTTAAAAGGTTGTGTTTTACACCAAATATAGATGACCCTTCTGCAGAGAGCCCTTTCTGGAAAGGGCTCCTGCAACTTTAGAACTAGACCTTTAGAACTAGACTTTGTGTCAGGTTAAGTTTACCTAAGCTGGTGACATTACCCGCTGTAGTGAGGAGGAATTCAGTCTACTGTATCAAATTACAGCTCCAAGAATTCCTTTTCATTAAGCCTAGAAACCATTATAGAGTTGCCCAAGAACTACCTGCTGTTGAAAATGTAAATCAGGTAATCAGTCAACAAGTATTAAGCTCCTACTATATGCCAAGTATTAGAGAAATTTGAAATAACAATCTCTGCTCTCAAAGATCTTATATTCTATCAATGGGAAATAGATGCAATTGGACTTTGGGGAAATGGAAGGACACTTACAATTGGAAGAATCAGTAAAGACTTTATGTCAAAGTTGGAGCTTAAGTGTGCCTTGAGGGACACTAGGGATTCTAAGAGGCAGGTTAAGAAAAGAAGTCATTTCAGGCATAGTATAGTGACTTAGGTGTGAGGAATCAGGAAGAAATCTAATGTGACTGGATCATAGCAAGGACAATGTGGGAAGTATAGTAGTAAAATGATTGGAAAGGCAGGAAGAATCCAGATTAGAAGGGGCTTTGAATGCTTTATGAAGGGTTTTATATTTAATTCTATAGGCAATAGGGAGCCACTACAGTTTATTGAGAAGTGGAATGACATGTTCAGACTTGTGTTATAGGAAAATCACTTTGGTTGAAGTGTGGAGGATTTATTAGACTAGGGGGAGATGAGGCAGGAAAGCCGATTAAGAAACTATTTTAATAGTCTAGGTAAGAGATGATAAAAGCCTGACCAGCCCACAGCAGAGTTTAATTATTTAATGACTCTTGTTCAGTCATTTCGATAGTGTTTTCTTGGCAAAGAAACTGGAGTGCTTCACCATTTTTTTTTTTTTTTTTTTTTTGTCTAATTCATTTTACAGATGAGGAAACAAAGGCAAACAGAATTAAATGACTTACTCAGGATCGCACCACTAGGAAGTGCCTGTAGCCAGATTTGAATTCAGGAAGATGAATCTTCCTGACTCCAGGTCCCACACTCAGTCCTGTATCTAGAATATCAAGAATATTAATTAATTATTAACAAACAGACTAGTAATAATTTCTCTTAAATTTCAAGTTATAAAACTGCATTTCTAAACCTTTATTCCTAAAAACAGGATGATTATGTCTGTGAACCTTCAATGATCTCATTCTTATAAATAAGTATCTTCCTTTTAATATTCTTCATGCTACTAGCTCCCTAAGAGACCACATTCTAGAATTTAAGAGAATGACAATAGGACATGATCGGCTACTTGTATAGGCATGATTCTACAAGAGGTTCAAACCAAATTGAATAGATCTGTTTGTATTTTATGGTAAAGATTTTCTCAGCAAAGAATCTGAGATCATTATAACCTAAAAGACAAGGAATATCAGAACTTCACAACTCTGTATTTTGGCTTTTAATTCTTGTGGCCACACTTCTAATTTATCCAATTCTCTTTTATTTCCACATTTCTTTTCCAGATGTGTCTTATATCCTTTTTCCTGGCCACCAGGAATCTTTGAGAACAAAGAAAAAGTTAAACAAAACTAACAAAAAGACTGTCTAACCTACCAAGCATTCTATCTTGTGTCCCTGTGTACCCCCATCTCTCTATCACAACATAATCTCCTGACAAAAACTGCTCATTCCTTTATTTATTATTCAACTTTCTTTTAATTTGTTGTTGTTATTTAGTCATTATACACATACATTTTTTCTATTGATTCTACTTACTTTCCCCAGCTCATAGGCATCATCCTGTGCTTCTCCGAACATCTTTTATTTTCATTTTTATAGTATTTTAATACACTACTAAATTCAAGTCACAAAATTTGTTCACCTATTTTTTTTTAATAACTTAGAGCCTACTTTTTTTTTCCGTTTTTTGTTACTGCAAAAAAGGTGAAGTTTTAAATATATTGGTTTATATGAGGCTCTTCTTTCTGTTTTTGATCACCCTGGGGATACATATTTAGTAACTCAATCACTGTATCCAAGAGTGGTGATTGATTAGTGTCTTTTTTATCACATAACTCTAAATTGCTTTCCAGAATAATTGTACTAATTTCTACCTGATTCCATCCAGGCTATCCAGTCTTCTTATATCTTACTTTTACTTAGATTCTATCAATAACAGTTGGACAATTCTAATAACAGTATATTAATAAGCCTATCCAATATTGACTATTTCCATCTTTTTGTCATCTTTGTCAGTTTGCTACTTATGAGGTCAATAAGCAATAAATATTTATTAAGTGCCTACTATATTTCAAGGTATTGTACCAAAAAGCTGAGGATACAAATAAGAAAAAGACTGCTTCTGCTTTCAAGGAGCTTACAGTCTAATAGAGAACATAATATTCAAAAGGAGGCTGGAAAGAGGTAGCAGGGGTCTTGTCAGAGGGTACCTCATGATGAAGTGGAAACTAAGCAGAGCAGCTGATGGAAAAAAGGAGTTAGTTGTAACATCTGGAACCCTCTATAAAGGAAGGCTTTGGAGGAATTGGTTGTTCTGCCTTCCATTTAGAAGAGAGAGGCAGCTGATGATGCAGAGGAAGTGTTGAGTATCAAAGTTGAGTCAATCTTTATGATGATGAGATGTCAAATTATCCTTGGGGAAGTAGGATGTACCTGGAGTCAAAACCAAGCAGAGCAGCTGTTGGAAAATAAAGTGAGGCTTCAGAGGAGTTTTCATTTTTATTTCTCTTATTCTTAATCACTTCAAATTGTTATAGTATAATGGAAAGAACACTTGGAAAAGAAACCAGGGACAAGGAGGTCTTTGTTTTCTGCTAACTTAATGTGTGATACTTTGCCTCTCAGTGATTAAACTGATAAGTGTCTGATGGGTGGGTTTAATTAAATTATCTCTAAGGTCTTCTTTAACCAAAACATGCTTTGATTCTCTGGAGTCAAAAGGAAAATCAGTTCACTATCATATAATACTACAACAGAAGCAATTAGGACCAAGTAGGTGTAGTAGGCAGAACCCACAGCTCTCTACAAAAACTCTTGGACCAACGAAAGTTGTGGTCCTTTTGGAAGCTAGAATAGGTTTTCATTCTAATTATTCTTTGTGAAGCTAGAATAGGTTTTCATTCTAATTGTTCCTTGTGGTTCACTGGGAGTGAACTGCCCAAAAGTAGTCTTAAATTTCAGTTATCTGAACCCTCTAGTGGTCAGTGAATGTTTTAAAATGATATGCCTATACAGTTTCAGAATTGGATTGCCTTTCTGGCCTTGAATTGATTTAAAGAAATTGTAATGTATCACTTCATTCTCAGGTGTGCACAAATTAGGCAACAAAAAGATCTGAGTATTATTCTAGTTCAGCTGTTAAATATTTAACTATAGAATCATGGACAATTAGGCACTCTCACCTATTCTACTTTGCTTTTCTTTAAAGCTTTTTTTTTCCTTACTGACCCATTTTATTTTAAATTGAATCCTTCTAAGTAACAAAGAAAAAACAATTAAGCAGAAACAACTAACAAAGTTATCACATCTGAGAGTATATGCAGTATTCTGCAAATGTAGACATCCATATCTTCACTGAAAGAAGGGAGATTTGTTTAATCTATTGCTTACATGTCCCGCTTTCCTTATAGAGGAAACTGTAGGATTTAGAACTGGAAAGGTTGTTAGATATAATGCATATGAAATTATTTGTAAATAATAAAACATCATATAGATAGAAACTGATACTAAAATTATCTCATAAATATTATTTTTATTATGAGTTCTATTTAAGTTAATAGTATCTATCTAATAATCAAATCATGAATTTTAAAAATAATATATTAATATATGGAGTAGCATATCAATACATTAAAATAATGTGATTCAGCAATAATAATAGCATTTGAGGATGGTTAGAAATCTCTACTTCCTGTTTCAGTTTCTCCTTGGACTTTCCTTGATCCACCAAACAGCTAGAGCCTACTCCACCCCCCCCAAAAAAAGCCCTGCATATTAATTTTGCATTTATTCCGTATACAGTATACTTATGTATTCATGCTGTCTCCACCAAAAGAATATGAGGTCCTTGATAGCAGAAACTCTCATTTTTGTCTCCACATCACCAGTGCCCTGCATAGTGTTGGTCATGTATTAATAGAAACTTAATAAATGTCTGTTGATTGATTGACCTCTGTTGTCAAGACTTTCATTACTATATTCTACATATCTCTTCCTTTATTGAATTCCTAATAAGTAAGTTTTAATTTGCATTTTTTCTTCTTATCAGTGATTTTTAAGGCATTGTGATAGAGTGAAAATAACTCTGCAATAGCAGTCAGAAATACTGGAGTCTATCCCTTTTGCCATTGCTAACATTATGTGTGACACTTTTCTAAACTTTTGATTGCTCTTATATCTGATGAAGGGGCTTAGCTAAGTCATTTCTAAAGTTGCCTTCAGTCAAGCCCTAACAAGTTCATTCAGACTGGAAAGACTTCAGATAGGTCCCGGTGATGAACTGTATGTTTGTCATCCAACCCCTAGCTGGGTTTGGAGAGATTCCTTACCAGGATGGCCAAAAAAGGATCCATTTTTTGGTCCACAGCAGCTCTCAAAGACCATTGAGTCACAGAGGGATTTCAATCCATGTTTGTGGAAGGAATTCTGATGTGACAAAATCATAGGTCCTTGAAATATTGAGGTCTAAAAAGAAAAGCCAATGCTCTTTTTTTAATACCACCTACTAGATAGAACAGTGAATTGAGGGTCTTAGAGTTCAAATGTTCAAATGCTGCCTCAGATACTTAAGCTGTATGTCACTAATCAAGTTATTTAACCTTTGTCTGCCTCAATTGTCTCACTGCTAAAAATGGGGATAATAATGGCAATTTGGGATTGTGAGTTGAAGCTGGTAGAGGAAATTGCTTACTGGGAACTCCCTCTAGCAAAAATAAATCAATAAAGTCAAAACAGGGACTTTTTGCACCACATTTAGCATATGCTGAGCACTTAAAAAAATAATGGTTGACTGACAAAACAAAGATTGTATTAACTACTTCTCATTGTTGTTAGTAAATGCCTTGAAAGTTTTATGGTATACACTAATGCCAGCTATTATTATTAACAGGGCAGCCAGGTGACAGTGAATAGAGCATCAGGCTTGTAGTCAAGCAGACCCGAGTTCAAGGCACTTACTAGCTGTATGACTGCACAAGCCTGTGTGCTTCAGCTTCCTTATCTATAAAAATAGCTGGAGAAGGTAAATAGCAAATCAATATCTTTGCCAAGAAAACCCCAAATGAGGACATGAAGAGCCAGACATGACTGAAGTGAATGAACAACAACAAAATTATTATTCCTATTTAAGTGATGACTATGGTCAGAGTGCCCAGATAGACAGTAACTTTTCTCCTCTCCTCCAGCTCCACGTGAAGAAATGACCTTCCTAGTTTCTAGAGCAATTTGAAATGACAGACACCTTTGCAATATTTTACACACAACAATAAATACTCAGGGTCAAATATTTACAACAAACCACTTATGACTGTATCTTTATTAGGTTGGGAAGCTGCCTTTTGACCTAGGCTACTTGTTTGGGCCAGAATTTATATAGAACTTTAATATTTGCAAAATAATAATGGCTAGCATTTATATAGCATTTACTATGAGCCAGGCACTGTGTTGCATTCTGCAGTTATCTCATTTGTCCCTCAAAACAACCCAGGAAGATGGATGTCATTTTTGTCCCCATTTTTCAGATGAGACTACTGAGGCCGAGAGTGGTTAAGTAATTTGCCTGGGGCCACACAGGAGGGTTTAAACTCAAGTCTTTCAGACTTTAAGTCCAACACTCTATCCACCATTCTCCAAATCAAATAAATCTAAATATTGCTAAAAAAAGGGTCTTCTCAAAACAAACAATGGCTGCTGACTGCACAAACTAATAGGAAGATCTCTGATTCTACCAGTTCTGTACAGATGCCAACAGGATTTTGATATAAGCCTGAAAAAAATAGCTGGAATGAACAAAGAGTTAGTGGACTTTATGCACATTACTTTTAAGGCAAGAATCCTATCTTTCAAACATGGGGCATTTGGGAGCCAGAATACTTTGCTTCCAAGTCCCACTTCAGATCCGGGAAGCTCATTAGAGAAATTGGTTCCATTAAATGTGCTCCACCTTGGCTGGCCTTGTTCCTCATTTTCTCTCACATTTTCCTGATACCCAGGATACTAGCAGTCCTTAGAGACTGTTTGGTTTTTTCCCAAGCAGAGCTGGAAGTTGTGAGAGTTTTTCAACTTGTCTGCTTTGCTGATATCATAATAGAGGTAAGGCTCTTATCTCCTCTTCCAGACCCAGACTCAGACTCAGAAAATTCCAGAGAGAGGTTCTGAATTTGCTTTTGCCTCAAAATCAAGTCTTTTGTGGCTCCAAGGCAGGCTCGCTATCTGCTGTGCTCCACTGCTTTGTGAATAACAATTAGCAAAAGCCATAGTAATAATAGCTACCATTTACTTTTGGGTTTGCAAAGTGCTTTATAAACATTCTTTCCTTCTATATTGACCACAACCCGGGCAGTAGGTTAAAAAATGGAGGCCAGTCAAGTGACATATGCAAGGTCACATAGTAAGTATCTTAAGCTAGTTTTGTCTTCAAACTATTCTAATGTCTGGTCCAGCACTTCATCCTCTGTACCACCTAGTTGCCAATATACAGTATATAATGAGAATCAAAAAAAGTGTGTGTGTGTGTGTCTGTGTGTCTGTGCGTGTGTAAGAGAGAGACAGAGAGACAGAGAGAAGGAGGAGAGAGAGAGAAGGAGGAGAGAGACAGAGAGAAGGAGGAGAGAGAGAGAAGGAGAGGGGAGAGAGAGAGAGAGAGAGAGAGAGAGAGAGAGAGAGAGAGAGAGAGAGAGAGAGAGAGACAGAGAGAGAGACAGAGACAGAGAGACAGAGAGAGAGACAGAGAGACAGAGAGACAGAGAGAAGGAGGAGAGAGAGAGAAGGAGGAGAGAGACAGAGAGAAGGAGGAGAGAGAGAGAAGGAGAGGGGAGAGAGAGGGGGAGAGAGAGAGAGAGAGAGAGAGAGAGAGAGAGAGAGAGAGAGAGAGAGAGAGAGAGAGAGAGAGAAAGAGAGAGAGAGAGAGAGAGAGAGAGAGAGAGAGAGAGAGAGAGAGAGAGAGAGAGAGAGAGAGAGAGAGAGAGAGAGAGAGAGAGAGAGAATATGATTATCCATCCAGGAGTAATGCCAATGAATGCTATGTAGGTCCTGGAACTGCTAGAAAAGGATTAATCCCAGAACTATTAAAAAATCAAATCATGAATGAAGATGAAAAGGAGATCTGAAATTCTGGTTATATATGACCTTTCCTCTGAATCTTCAACCTTATTATCCTTCCTCTGAGGATCATAAAGAGTTTCTGGCATTTAAAATAAAAAAGAGCATTAGAAGACTTATGTTACTTTCTTTCATGCTCCAAAAGATTTATGACTTTACCAGTCTAGTTATTTCCTCCACTGAGACAGACAACCATCCCCACCCTTGATACCTTGCTAAGAATATCTTTATGAGTTGCTTAGGCTAGCAAGGAGCAGCTAGGTGATGCAATAGATAGAGTTCAAGGTTATGGCCAGAACTATGAAGGCTCATGTTATGGAATTCAAATTTGCCCTCAGACATGTTAATTCACTATGTGACCCTGGGCAAGTCACTTAACCCTCCCTCAGTTTCCTCATCTGTAAAATGAACTAGAGAAGGGAAATAGCAAATCATTCCAGCATCTTTGCCAAGAAAACCCCAAATGGCGTCATAACTGAACAAAAAGTCAGAAAAAATCATGATTTAATAACTAATCTTGAGGGCAAGGAATATTTCCACATTTAACTAAACTGGTCCTCAAATAACAAATATAATTTGTTGTTGATCCCATATTTAGAACTCATTTTCACTTAGGTGTCCAGATGGCTTGTGGATATAGCATTGAATTCAGATGGTACTCCATTCTCTTTCTAGAGATTGGAATTCATCAGAGGGTCTTGTGGTGCCTTGGGAAAAGTGAGTTCTTTGTTCAGATAGAAGTCTTCTGTTGGCTCATTATTGACCTAGCTTAAGTGGTAACCCTAATCCTTTAATCAAGTATTTATTAATACTTCCTATGTGTCCAGAACTGTTTTAAGTACTTGGAATACAAATATAGCAGAAGAAATATATTATTCCTGTCTCAGGAAGGTTGCATTCTAATAGAAGAACCCAACATCTTAAAGGAAGTTGAACAAAAGGTTGGATTGGGGGACAGGAAAAGATGAAGGCACTCTCCATGGAGGAACGATAGAGAATGTCTAGAAGGAGAGAGAGGAATATAGTATGAAAACTAATCTTTAAATGGAATCTTGAAAAGGCCAGCCAATCAGAGGAAGGGGCCACAGGTTTGGAGAGTCTTTCCAGTTTAAGAAATCCAGTGGCATAGAGTGAACTTCCAGACTGAAGAGGCTTCTTTGACATAGTAGAGAAAGTCCAGGGGAGACTTACCAGTGCAGCAGAAAGAGAAAAGTCCTAGTAGGCAAAATTCACCGGAATCCTTTGATCCGCAGAGCATGTGTTGAGTACTTTAGAAAGTTATATAGGAAGCAGCTAGGGAGGAGGGAAGGGACAGCAAGGTGGCTCAGTGGATAGAATGTCTGTCTTGGAATGTCTGGAAAACTCATCTTCCTAATTTGAAATCTGGCCCCAGACATTTACTAGTTATATAACCCTAGACAAGTCACAACCTTATTTGCCTCAGTTTCCTCATTTATTAAATAATCTGGAGAAGGAAATGATAAACCATTTCAGCACCTTTGCCAAGAAAATCCCAAATGGAGTCATGAAGAATTGGACATAACTGAAAATGACTGAACAATAATACATGAAACAAAAGACCTGATCTGCATATCCAAATTATTTAAAATTTAACAGAGTATTATTTGTCTTTAAAAATATTTATTATTACAGTGATAAGCTATTGGTATATTTATAAAATTAACTTTTCTCTTTGTGGTCATTTATTTTTCCATAGGACTTCCCTTTTTTTCAGTAAATACTCTGAGCCAGCTTGAGAAGCTGATTATTTTGTACATTATCCAACCCCTTTACTTCTCATCTGTTTAAATTCTACACTTAGTCTTTTGTCAGCTCATTGGTCTTGACAGCACATGCCAGAGATTGAGGAACAAATGAGGTAAAGGAAAAACCCAAATCAGTCCATTTTACCATTTAGCAGTCCGTCAATCCCAAGTATACAATAGACCTACTATAAGACAGGCACTGTGCTAAGTGCAGGGGATAAAAAGAAAGTCAAAGTATATCCATTTATCCATTATGCTGCTTAGTAGGGATAGTTTAAAAAAATAGGGATGACCCTGGAAAAGTGAAGAAAATGTATTGCATCTCTTTTCCTCCCATGATATAAAGCCCTGGTTCTTAAACTGTGGTTTGCAGCTCCACATGGACTCTTGTAACTGAATGTGGAGGCTGCAAAATTATGATTTATTATCAGTAAATGTTTGAGTTGTATACCTATTTTATAAACATAGGTACCTGGGGTCATGTAAAAATTTTTTAGGGGAAAAGGGGTTGCAAGTAGAAAAAGTAGGACTGTGAGTGTGAAATATTGCACATGTGGTAAGCTCATTTGATGTGTTGGTTGGACTTGCTTCCCGGCCATATTTTTGTTTGTTTTAATGCTTGCTGCAGAGGATGGTTCAGAGGGTAAAAAGTGGAGGGGTATGCATATTTAGAGAAGAAGGTGATATAAAAAGATATCAATGATTTTTATGCTAATTTAGTAGAGGAGAAAGTTTGAAACTAAAATGAGACTAAAGATGTGTAGATTTCAGTTCTTTCTTCCCTGTCTTCTCTCTGAAGTTCCTCCCCCATAAATTATAGTCAACTGAGAGCTAGTCTCCTCTGTAGTCCTCTTCCTGCCTTTGAGCATGTGTGTGTTCCAAGGTTTTGTTCTGGGCCCTCTCCGTTCTTTTCTCCTTTGGTGATCTCATTTACTCCCATAAATTCAGTTATCACTTCAAAGCTTATATTCTATACCTTGTGCCCATCTCTATCTTCAATATTCCTTTCTCAATTTACTTGTTAACCTTCCTTTTCTTGTGTCTCCTTCTGAGGTCTTCCTGTTTTATATCCCAAATCTACATATGCAGCTCAAATTTTTACTCTGATCTCCAGCCTCACATTTTCAGGGGCCTGCTGGACATCTTCACCTAGATGTTCCATTAGAACTTCAACTTTCACATGTCTGACTATAAATTCCTTCACAATCTGGCTTAGATTGTTTTTCCTAATTTATTTCATATGATTCTTCATCACGTACTCTATATTCTAGACAAAATAGACTACCCGCCCTTCTCTGTACAGGATGTCCCATCTTGGTACATTCTCTATGTCTGGATTGCCTTCTTTTCTCACTTCTCTTCATGGATGTGCTTGGAAAATTTTAGCAACCAGTTTTCCAAATTGGGACAGTACATTCTGAAGTGTAATTTGCATTAATTTTTTTTGTGAGGTAGTTGGGGTTAAGTAACTTATACAGGGTCATTGTAATTTGCAGTATTAATATTTTATCCATCACTTTCTTATGTCTAAATAATCAAAAAATAATCAATTAAGCCCTGCTCTGTAGCATTTGCCAATAGGGTAAGTACATTGAAAACAAGTTGACTTTCCTGAGCCACCAATGTGAGCTGACTGCAGCACAGCCCCACTTCTATCTCTGGCAGTGTCAACTCTTTTAAGGTTTGGGTCAAGTATCACCTCTTTTTTGATATCCATTATTACCTATTTAATTTTATATACTTAAAAATATTTAGAAAAGGGGTCCATAGACTTCACCAGATAATTAAGGGGATCCATAATCAGTTAAAGAGAGAGAGACAGAGAGAGAGAGAGAGAGACAGAGAGAGAGAGAGAGAGAGAGAGAGAGAGGGAACACATTTGTCCCATAGCTATCCTAGTGATTAGCAGACACTGAATTTGGATTTTAGTATTTCTGGATTTGGAAGCACCAGTTCTTTTGTTTTTTTCCTGACTAGTAGTCACTACCCACTCCTAAATTATTTTAGAGATACTTTATATTCACTTATATGTATGTCGGTCTTCCCTTCCTGGGCAGTTAGGTGGTTCAGTAGATAGAGCACTGGGCATGGAGTCAGGAAGATTCATCCTCCTGAATTCAAATCTAGTTTCAGACACTTACTGTGTTACCCTAGACAAATCACTTAGCCCTATTTACCTCAGTTTCATCATCTATAAAATGAACTGGAGAAAGAACTGGCAGACCGCTCCAGCATCTTTTCCAAGAAAATACCAAATGATGCCATGAAGAGTCAGATGTGACTATAAAGTGACTGAACAATGATTTCTCCTCCTCTCTCCAGTATGTAAGCTCAAAGAGGGCAAAGCCTTTTTAAAATTTTTGTCTTTATTTCCCCAATGCCTAGCACATAGTAATTGTTTAATTAAGGTTTATTAACTCGAACTGAATAATGAGATGTAGCTTATTCTTTTTAGAGAGAGTAATCACTCTACACAGAGGCACACACACACACCCTCTAACTGCCCCCCTTCAAGTTTCCTGTAAGCTGCCATTAACACACATAATGGCTTTTATATTGGCAGCACAGTCATGGCAAGGCTCTCTTGGGGAGCCAGCTCAAGAGAGTTATCCAATAAATCTCCATCCACTAACTGGGTTGGAGGCTTCTATGTCATCTCTTCCCACACTCTTTATATGCTAATTTAGCAGCCGTCACCAATATGCTGTTGTGGGTATTAAGCCTGAATTTATGGGCTATAATATGTTCCCTGAATAATAGTGGACACCATTTAGGACAGCGTTCTTGCCAAAAACAAGTCATGTGATATGGGGCATCAGACAAGGCACTTTGCGGGACCCAGTCTCCTTTGTATAAGCCCTGTAGTGCAGTGTTCCTTAAGATTGTTTAAGAGAAAAGTGTGTTGGACACTCTCTCTCTCTCTCTCTCTCTCTCTCTCTCTCTCTCTCTCTCTCTCTCTCTCTCTCTCTCTCTCTCTCTCTCTCTCTCTCTCTCTCTGTGTGTGTGTGTTCTCTCTCTCTCTTTCTCCTCTCTCTGTTATTTATTGCTCCAAGATTTAAGACTTCAGAGAGTGAGAGAGACTTATTCTCTGCTTCTCCATCACCCCTTCCCACAAGAGTAATCACATAGTAGCATTTGTTGTGCATTACTCGTATTCTGAATGCCCTATTGGAGATAGAGAGGAAGTTAGAGGATAACTTTTTCTAATGGCACTTCCATTATCCTAGCCAATGCTGGTTTTTCAGCTTTCCTGGAAGTGGATAAGCAAGCAATATCCATGAAGAGTTCTGAGCTTTTCCTGCCCAGTATTTGGTTGGCTTTTGGTGACCTCATCTTGGGCTCACTCCAGGACCTTTGTAGCTGCTATGATATGAAAGTATAATCTGAAAATTGATTTGGGTTGATTCAGGGAGGATTGGGCTTCTACATCAGAAATTACCAAAATTCCCATAATGTTAAGCCATTCGGTAGCTCTATCTACAGTATGTTAACTAAAAACAGAGTGAAAGATGAAACATCCCTTGCCAACCTGAAAGTCTGATGGCTACCACTGCCTGACATCCTCTTTTCTGGAACTAAGTGACCCTTTCCGAAAACCCAGGGCTGTATCAGCAGGATAATGATTACAGCCTCAGAGCCTCAGGAAAGTTCTTTGGACCTACTGTTATAATAATAGACAACTAAGTAGTCCAGTGGACATAGTTTTGCACTTGAATCAGGAATACTTGAGGTCACTATCTCAGTCACTTGCCAATTGTGTGACCCTGTGTAAGTTATTTTACTTGTCTCAGCCTCATTTTCCTTATCTGGTTCTCAAGTCAATGGACTTGTGTTCAAATTCCACTCTGGCTCATAAATTTAGATCTAAAAAGGATCTTTGAGGCCATCAAGCCTAACTTCTATAAAAATGGAGGTAACAGTAGCACCTATCTCACAAGGTTGTTGTAGATATAAAATGGGAAAAAAAAATATATATATACATATATATATAATGTTTTGAAAACTCAAAACCACATAGGAAAGCTATTTATTATAATAATTATTATTATTTTCTGAGGCTCAAGATCAAACTAGGGCCACTTAGGTGGCACAATAGATAGAGGGCTGGACCTAAAGTCAGGAAGATTTCCTGAGTTCAAATCTAGCCTTGGATACTTAACTACCTGTGTGACCCTGGACAAAAGACTTAACCCTGTTTGCTTCAGTTTCCTCATCTATAAAATGAATTAGAGCAGAAAATGGAAAACCACTCAAGTATCTTCACTAGACAACTCCAAATGAGGACCTAAATGAAGTCACAAAAGTCAGACATAACTGAAGAATGACTAGATAACAAGGATCAAATTACATAAAGTGTGTGAAGAGCTTTGCTATCATTATCATTATTGTTATTTTAAAAACTATAAAAGGCAGAGGAAGAGAGAAAGCTTAAATCAGAGAAAGCTCAAAAAACAATATCTTCCAACTGCCTTCCTTTTCTTTTCTTTTTTTTTTTTTGCTATCTCCATATCTGTAAATTCTAACTGAATTACAGGAAATCTAGAGGTATTTACTTTGTAAATAACAAAGGACAAGTGGATCCTTTTTGAAATCTTTGCTTGATGGTCCCAAATTTTTACCTATGTATTTTTTCCATCAAACCAGTATCTTCTTTAAATTTCTCCCCATATATGGGTTCCAGTCCTGATGTTCCTCCAATTAATGTATCAGTGAATTTTAGTGAGCATATATTCTGCCACAAGCCCCTGTGATGTTCTAGTCAACAATGGCTTCTCCTGAAGATGGAGAATGATGGGAGAAGAAGCAAAGTGAGGAAAATTATAATGTAAATTTATGAAACATCTCTATAATCCTTTCATAATTTGTTTTTGTCTTTTGTTCATGTGTATAAACTCACTTCAATTTCCTCTGCATTTTGTATAGAGAGCCTTTTACCGTCATTGGCATAAAGCCAAGATTTGCTCAAGGGCAGGCCAGGAAATAGTGCTGAAAATTGCTGAGGATTTCAGCTGATACTGGAGGCTGCTCCTATTTCTCTTAATGCATACCACCCACGGTTCTTTGCTGATTATGAACTTCAGGAAGTGTATTCCTTCCTTCTGTATGCCAATGTATATGTAGCAGCTATTTCCCAGGGCAAGGAGTTAGAAGACAATAAGATATAGTGGACATTCAAATCCCACATTGAGTCATAGATTTAAACCTGGAAAGGAGGCCCTCAAGTCCAACTCCTTAATTTTCCTGATGAGAAAAATGAAGTTTGACTGAAGTTAAGTGATCCCACTGAGGCAAGATTACAACTTGGGTCTTTTTGACTCAGGCCCTCAGCATGTGTATATATGATACTACCTGTATGAATCTGGGCCTCAGTTTCCCCATTTGTAATGTGAAAAAGTTGACCTAAATAGTCTGTAGGTCCTTTTTTATTTTATATCCATGTTATAGTTATACTTTATAGATTCTTTTTCCTTATTCTTCCTTCTTTTTTACTTTTTACTGTTTCTTCTCTTGTCCTTTCTTGTTCCCTACAATCTCCTCCTTCCTTTTCCTGTTTCAAAGAAAAATCACTGTGATATTGGCTTGTCTTGTACTGCTGCAAAGATTGCCATCCTTTCCATGAGCTAGACTATACTCACACTCAACATAGAAGCCTGAATTTTAGGAGATATGATCTGGAGTTATACAAGTGGGGAAAACCTTGAGTTAGCATCCATTCTTTAGTCATCTTCATCGGTGATTTGGTTTAACCTCAGAACCCAGGGCACTTACTTCTAATTGCTTGACAAAATGGATCAATTGGAAGAGGAAATGATAAACCAATCCAATATCTTTGCCAAGAAACCCCAAATGGGGTCACAAAGAATTGGACACAACTGAACAAATAAACAAATCTCCTACAGCTAAAATACATAATAATTACATATGGTTAGGTGGGACAGTGGCCCGGAGTCAGGAAGATTTGTCTTCCTGAGTTTAAATCTGGCTTCAGACATTTACTAGCTGTGTGACCCTAGATAAAGCCTGTTCACTTCAATTTCCTCATCTGTAAAATCAGCTGGAGAAGAAAATAGCAAACCATTCTAGTATCTTTGTCAAGAAAACCTCAAAAGGGGGTCACAAAAAATCAGACTGATTGAAAAACAACTGAACAACAAGATCTAGATTTGCTCTGTCACTCACTGACTATGTGATTGCAAGTTACTTGGTCTAAGACTTAGTTTCTTATTTGGAGGACAGAACTAATAGAATGTATATTTAGAGTTACAAGGAATTCCAAAGACCATATGGTCCAGCCCTCTCATTTACAGATGAGAAAACTCAGACCCAGGTTGATAAAGTGATTTTCCTCAGGAAACACAAGAAGTAAGTACAGCAGAGGTGGGATTATAGTACATGGATAGGGCAGATCAAATGGGATAATGGATGTGAGAATGCTCTGCAAACTATGTAATATCCTACTACTTAAAGGAACCATTTGTTGGTTATTTTGCAGTCTTTGGGGATACCCACACTAGGAAGTAGGATTTCTTCAAGAATTCAGAAAGGAAGTCCCAGATTCCAGTAATTAGATAAAACATAGTGGACACTTAATTTGGAGTCAGACAGCCTGGGTTTAAGTTTTGGATCTCTTAGTTAACTATCTGTATGATTTCAGGCAAGTCATTGAGCCAGTCTCATCATCATAAAAATTAGGAGTTTGAACTGCATAGTTTCTAAGGTCCCATCCCTTCCAGCTTTACATTTTATTATCTTTTCTTTCTAATCAGTGAGCAGATTCTTCAATCAACTCCAACAGCTAAATTCCAGTTCAGAAGAATATTTTCACCAATGAACCCTTTGCCCTGAGGCTTAAGAAGTTATGTCATGTGTTTGTATTAGCTGAACAAAAACCAAGCATGTTTCCTGGCTGGTTGGGTTCCCTCTTCCCTGATCTCTATTCCTTTGGGAGAGGCCAGTTATAAAGTCTAGACAGTGTCTGCTTGGCAATATATCCCTCCAGTTCAACCAGCACAGTTAATGCTCTCTGAATTTAGTTATTTTCCTGTTGCTTGTTTCTTCAACCCTGTTAGCTGTGTTGGAGATACCTCATGGGATTGGCAGGGGTTGTACTCTGTAGAGGCAGGTGGAGTTAATTTATGATGCTCTGTGAATTCAGTAAGCCCTAAGAAGTATGAAGTTTAAAAAATAGCAGCAATGCTAGCTGGGACTGTTGTTGAGTTTACAGAGATCCCTGATGTGAGCTGGCTTCAAACAAGCCTCTGTTTGTCAGCAGGAGAAGGGCTGAGCTAATAAGCCAGGGAACAAAGTATTGAGAAGCTTCACTGTGGTGTGGTAAAAAGTCTTCAGTTAAATTCAATTCAGCAAACATTTTATTAAGTACCTACTATGTGGTATCCTAGAATGTCAGGCCTAGAGTCTTCCTGAGTTCAAATATAACCTCAGATGCTAGCTATGTGACACTGCATATGTCACTTAACCCTGTTTGCCTCCGTTTAATTATCTGTGAAATGAAGGTTTTCAGCTAGATGGTCTCTAAGATCTCTTCCAGGCTGTGATTTTGTGTTCTGCTAGGGCACTAAGGTGGATGGGAATCTGAAGCCTTGGACTCTGGCATCTGTTCTGCCATTTTGGGATCTTGGAAGTCTTTTCATTTCTCCAAGCCTCAGTATTCTCATCTGTAAAATAAGAGTTGGCTGTATCTTAGAATGACCTCCCAGAGCTGAAGGGACTTTAAAGGTTCTATATTTCAGTTCCTTGCTGAATCAGAAACCCCTCTGAAATTTTCAGCTTCCAGTGCCTCCTGGGGCAGTCTCCTCCATGTTGAGATAATTTTAATTGGTAAGAAGATTTTCCTTATATTAAGCAGAAATTGGCCTTTATGTGATGAATTCCTTTTGTTCTTAATTCTGCCTTCTGGGGCCAAGCATAACAATTTTATTTCTTTTTTCATATAATAGCTTTTTTAATACCTCAAGACAACATTTAGGCTCCAATCTCACTCAAGAATTCCCTTCTCTGGATTAAATTATCCTAAATTCTTTTTAAATTTATCTTCATATGGCACAGTTTCAAGTCTCTTCACATTCTATTTTCCCTTCCCTGAATGCCTTCTAGTTTGTCAACATCCTTCCTAAGATGTGTCATTCAAAATTAAACAGAATATCCCAAATGGGTTCTGACCAAGGCAGAGTACAGTAGGACTGTCACCTCTTTTGTCCAATATACTTTGGCAAAGTGTGTCCATAGTGCGTGGCTAAGGAACCATGAATTGGCATTAGCATTTTGACTGATGTGTGATGTTATTTTTCAGTCAAGCCTGACTCTTCTTGATCCCATTTGCAGTTTTCTGGGCAAAAATAACAGGGTGGTTTGCCATTTCCTTCTCCAGTTCATTTTACAGATGAAGAAACTGATGTAAAGAGGGTTGAATGTCTTGCTCAAGGTCTCACTCAGCTAATAAATATCTGTAGTCATATTTGAACTCAGATGAGTCTTCCTTAATCCATGGCCAGCACTCCTTCCACCATGCCATTTAGCTGCCTACATTCTCTGGACTTAAATTGAGGGCTTTAATGTAAATAAATTGTTGGGTAATGCTTCTCTACCAATACAGTTGTTGTTGTTGTTTTTAATCCAAGTATAGGTCTTTATATTTATGCTTATTAAATTTGATCTAATTACATTTGATCTGCTGAAGATTTTTGAGGTTTCCTATTTTGTTATCTAATATGTTAATCATCCCATCCATCTTTGTGTCATTTCAGATTTAAACAGCATGCAAAAATCTTTCTTCCTTTGAGTCATTTATTTAGATATTAAATAAAAATGGACCAATAGTAGAGCTCCATAATATTGCTTCAGAGATAACCTTCCAAGTCACAAGATCATAATTTTAGAATTGAAAGAGGAATGTTAGGGGCAGCTAGGTGGCGCAGTGGATAGAGCACCAGTCCTGAAGTCAGGAGGACCTGAGTTCAAATATGATCTCAGACACTTAGCACTGCTGTGTGACCCTGGGTAAGTCACTTAACCCCAATTGTCTCAGGGGGAAAAAAAAGAAAAAAAAAAAGAATGTTAGAAGTAATCTAGTCTGGAAGTGTAAAACTAGTGACTCACAAAACTCCCCAGTGCTACCAAACCAGATTAAAATGGAATCATAAAATGTTTAATAAAATAAAAATATAATACAACACAAATAATGTTAATGTGTGGTTTTCTAAGTCAATATGCAGCAGCAGGGATCTGTTTCTATTTGAATTCAATACTACTGATGTAGTCCAAACTTTTTTTACAAATCTGGAAACTGAGACTTAGGGAGAATAAGTGATTTGTCCAAATCACATATATTACTAGTCCCAGAGGTGGGGTTTGAATTCAATGGACTTCAATGCTCAGTTAAATCACCAAGCACTTATTTAGCACTTATTGTGTGTCAGGCACTATGTTAAATGCTGGGAATAGAAAGGAAAGTAAAAATAGGCAGTGTCCTCTGGAGGTTACATTTTAATGCTAGTTCTGTTTCCATGTACCAGTTAAAAATGGATTCAATGATTATCACTCTTAAAGTGCCAGAGTACCTGATACATAGTAGGTGCTTAACAATAATTACTACTATTCATATAGAGCTCACTATGTGCCAGATACTGTAATAAGCATTTTACAAATATTATCTCATTTTATCTTTGCAACTCAGATGGATAGGTGTTATTATTATCCCCATTTTTCAGCTGAGGAAACTGAAAGAGACAGATGTTAAGTCATTTGTCCAGAGTTGGACAGCTAGTAAGTTTCTAAGGCCAGAATTGAATTCAAGTTTTCCAGATTCCATACCCAGCACTTTATCTACTGCACCACCTAGCTGCCTAATAAATGCTTATTGATTAAATGGATTAAAGTCTGGTTGTTGAACCAGTTTTAAATCCACCTAACTGCATCATCTCAGACTATATCCTACCATGTGTATGCAAGGACATCATGAAAGATTTTACCAAAAGCCTTTTAGAAATCCAGATATAAAGTATCTCATCCTTCATAAAGTAGAGGAATCAACAGGGGGAAACTATTCTGTATCTGATGCTCACCCAAAAAAAGAAAAATTGGCTGTTGAGGTGGAAATGATAAGAACCTTGGGGAAAAGAGACCATTCAATCTTGGAATTTGTAATAGAAAAAGAAAATTAAAAGAGAGGAAAGGCAAGAATAGTTTGTCATACATCCTACTTTTAGGGAGAACAGAATTCAAAGGGTTCAGAGGAAGTATAGGTAGTATCTTATGAAGTAAAATTTCATAGGGGGAGAAATTCTAGGAAGAATGGAAAGCTTTTAAGAATGAAATTCTGAAGACATAAAGAGAAGTAATTCTGATGAGGAATTTTAAAAAGCACTGTCTAAAAAGACCTATGAATGCACAGAGACCTTAGGAACAAACTTAGATTTTACAAAGGCATGTACAAAAGAGGGAGTAAAACGCAGATCATTAAAGAGGAATACAAAAGCATGGAATGGTCTCATAAGAATAGTATCAGAAGGGCTGAAGTTCAGAGTCTGAGAAAGCTAAGGATACCCAAAAAATGGAATACAATATTGGGGGAAAAAGAGGAAGGTAAAAGAATTTAGACCACTTCTGGAAGTAAATGGAATCACAATAACTGAGAATTAAGGAAAGACAGAGTGGTTCATCTCTTAATTTTCTTTGTTAAGAGGAATAATTTTAAGGATAAAAAAGATAAAACTGGATAATGGGGAATTTGTTATCCAAAGGGAAAAAAAAAACGTGGTAAGAGAATAGATGTCCTTGATTAGTTCAGTCCTGGCAAGGGTATGAAATTACCCAGCTGATATTATTTGCTGAATCGTATTCATTTATCTTTGAAAGCAGAGGGCTGAAAATGTAAAGGGCAAGTATTATCTTGATTAAACAGAGAAAGAGAGACAAAGACAGAAAGGGACAGAGAGAGTGATAGAGAGGAGGGAAAAGAAGAGATGGGAGATAGAAAAAGGAGCAGCAGGAGATAGAGAGAGGGGGAAAGGGTGGGAAGAGAAAGAGAGAGAGGCAGACAAGAGAGAGAGAGACAAAAAATGGAGGCAAGAGATAATGGAATTTGTAACTTATAGATTAAGGAACTGAATTTAATTCTTGGAGGGGGGGAAACTAGGATTTATTATTTAAAAGATCATTAATGGGCATGTAGAAAAGGAAGCAATGATCATAAAGGACCAACACAGCTTCATCAGGGACAAATCATACAAGATTAATCTTGTTTTCTTTTTTTGGATATAATATTTGAATTGAGAGATGCGAAGAAGGCTATAGATCTGGTATAATTAGATTTTTAGCTGAACATTTGATTAAGTCTGTCATATTATACTTGTGGAGAAATGGCTTCATGATAGGATAAATCAGGTGGATTTGGAAATGGTTAAGTGGTGGGAACCAGAATTCTCAATCATTTTGTATTCATCTATTTTTTCACATTTTTATCATCTATTTAAATGAAAGAATGGAAGGCAGATTTATCAGGTGCACCGAAGAAGAAATGCAAGAGATCCTTAGATGAGAAAATTATGGTATACTTACCAGGGTTGTAGATACCATAAAAGAGGATTTAAATAGTGATGAGAAAGTAAACAAAAGAAAACAAAACAAAAAAAACAACAACAACAGATAAAGCTTTTACCTAGTTATATATTAATTGAGTCATTTCTTTTATTTTATATGTAAAATGGAGAAGAGACTAAATGATCTCTAAAGTCTTGATCAACTCTGGCATTCTCTGATTCTTTGGTACAGTATCTATGATTACTTCTGTTTAAAACTAACAGTCCAAAGAGAAGCAACTAAAAGTAGTTCTGACCCAAACTGAGGCTCAAGAGTTGGGGCCAGAGCAGAACATAGTCTATATCTATTCCCTAAGTTTTAGGTGATTATATGGCGAACAATGTCCATAGAGACTCCTACTCTGTCACTTGTACTCCTCTCCTTTCCTCCCCTATCAATATCTTATCACCTCCAAGATGAAATATAAAATCTTCTGTTCAATGTTCAAAGTCCTTCCCAACTTACTCCTTCCTATCTTTCCAGTCTTCCTATACTTAGTCCTCCCACCCAGCCCATCTTCACTATACTTTGTATTCCAGTGTCAATGGCACACCTTCCTGCTGTTCCTTGAATAAGATCTCCCATTTCCCAATTGTGCATTTTTTCCTGTCCCACATTCCTGCAATATTCTTCCTCCTCATCTCTCAGTTACTAGATGAATATCCCCATCTCTTTAGGCTCAGGAAAATATTAACATCTTCTACCCAACATAATGGTTTTAAAAGAAATAACACAAGCAAAACATATGCTCATAAAAACCACAGAGAAGAATGTGGTCTTTAGATTTCTTTTTCAAATCACTGTCAAATTATAATTTGGTCTAGTTATTGATTTCCATCTCACTACCCTCTTTTGTTGTTATTTCCATAACACAGGCATATAGACCAAGGCTTATTTTAATCACTGTAATATTATTCTAATAATATTTTGAATCTAATTTAGGCATTTTTTAGAAATATGATAAAGCAGAGGCAATCTTGTCAACCAGAATTTATTTGAATAGGTTAAGCATATTGTAAAACTAAAGAGAAGCAATTAAGTCAATGGCATAATCAGTTTATATAGTAAAATTAAATGGTCATTACCTTAAAAAGAAGTAGTCAGAGAGACTCCTGATCATCCTAACAGATGTGACCAACTAATCTCATCTCTAATGCAACTTAATTTTTTTTTTTTACCTTTTGTTTTTGCAATGTAGTTCGCAGATGATCCCACTTAAACTCCCCTTCCCACTACCCCACCATCAGAATGAAATCTTCCTTGTAACAAAGAATTTAAGAAAAAAATCTGACAATATGCTTTATTCTATCCTAGTAATCCTCCTGGTGCAATAATGCAATAGCATGTCCTACTCTTCTTTCCTTCTGATCTATTATCTGTTTCTAGGGAATTCATATATTTTCCCTTGTCTAAGACCATCATTGTTTTTTTTTTTTCATGAAACAGGATTTAGTTCCCTCTTAATTCAATTTTCATTTACAATGTTCATTTGCAGTTCATGTACAGTTGTACCTCATTATACATATTTTACTCTGTATCAATCCATGTAATTTTCCCCATGTTTCTTGAATTCCTCATATTTATCTCTAAATTTCTCCTATTCCTAATGCAAAACTAATACATCTAGTAATAATTATGATGTTCACCATTGCTCCCAATCATGGCCTAACTTCATATTTTTATAAGAATCACAAAATAAGGGGTAGTTTTCTTAGATTGTCTTTCTTTTGTGTATTGGTTCACAGTAACTGCCTTTGCTGCTTGTTTGAGATTCTGTACTCATTTACAAGAATTTCTTTATATTCAACTTCTTTTATGAATGTCACCTTTCAAGAGTTTACGTAGAAAATATAGTTCCTGTGGCCCTCATTAAATTGTAAGCTCTTTGAGGGGAGGTAATGTCTTTTGCCACTTTTTTCATTCCCAGCTATTAGCATAGTGCCTGGCACATGGTAGATGCTTAATAAATGTTGATTAGTTGATTAGCACAGTGTATGACATCTAGGAAGCATGTAATTAATGCTTCTTAATTGAATGATTGATTGTTTAGGGGACAGAGAGTGATAGATTCAGAAACAAAACATACACATGAGTTTTTATCTGAGGATCTTGGAATTAATTGAAGAAATGTTTGGAGTTTTTATTCTCTTCTTTTCTTCCACTTTCTCAAATTTTTGTCTCTTTCTTTCTTTTGTGTATCCTTGACCTCAAATACAGCCACATATTGAGAAGTTCTTCTATTAATTTAGTTTTTCATTTTTAAGGTTAAGGCCTCTCCTCAAGGCTGTAGTCATAACCAATATAGCATTCAACAGCAAACTCCCATCCAATATTGGCCAAAGAGTCTGGATGATATTCAATGTAAACTGACTCACTTGGAAAGACCCACATTAGGTGTAAGCACACCTTTGATTCTATGATTTTCTTTCTTGATTGCCTTGGAGGAGAAACTAAAAAGCAGGACTCAGGGTAAAGAGAGGGGAGCACAGAAACCTGGAAAAATTTTTGTGTGTGTTGATTTGCACTGAAAATTAACTTAGCCTTCAGGTTAAGGTTGGCCTGGTGATGCAGATGAACTGTAACCTTTTTGTATTCATTATACACAAACATTTTAGTGGAGATTTTTGTTTTTTATTTTTTAAAGCTTTTTTTAAAATTTTCAAAACATATGTGTAGATAGTTTTCAATATTCACTCTAGTAAAACCTTGTATTACAAAATTTTTCCCTCCCTTCTCCCACCTCTTCCCCTAGATGGCAAGTAATTCAATATATGTTCTACATGTGCAATTCTTCTATTCATATTTTCATGATTTCATACTGCACAAAAAAAAATCAGATCAAAAAGGAAAAAAAATTTAAAAAAAGCAAGCTAACAACGACAAAAAGTTGAAAATACTAGGCTATGATCCATACTCAGTCCCCATAGTTGTCTCTGTGGGTGCAGAGGGCACTCTCTATCACAAGTCTATTGGAACTGGCTTGGATCATCTCATTGTTGAAAATAGCCATGTCTGTCAGAATTGATCATTGTATGTGATCTTGTTGTTGCCTTGTATAATGATCTCCTGGTTCTGCTCGTTCACTTAGTATCAGTTCATGTAAGTCTTTCCAGGCTTCTCTGAAATCATCCTGCTGATCCTTATAGAACAATAATATTCCATTACATTCATATACCACAATTTATTCAACCATTCTCCAACTGATGGGCATCCACTCAGTTTCCAGTTTCTGGCCACTACAAAAAGGGCTGCCACCAACATTTTTGCACATGTGGGTCCCTTTCCCTTCTTATCTTTGGGATATAAAAGCCCAGTAGAGACACTGCTGGATCAAAGGGCATGCTCTTTGGGCATAGTTCCATATTGCTTTCCAGAATAGTTGGATCAGTTTACAATGTTATTACTGTTCCAGTTTTTCCACATTTCCTCCAACATTCATCATTATCTTTTCCTGTCATCTTAGTGAATCTGAGAGGTGTATAGTGATTTGGTGGAGATTTTAAAAGATATTTTGGTGTCTTTCCATTTAAAAGTTGATAGGTTATGCTAACGACCCCCATTATAGGCCATCTCCTGTTTGAGACAAAATATGAAAATCATGATGATGTTATCATATAAATAAAAGTAAAAACAGCTTTTTTGAAATAGAGATTATTAACATGAGTGGCTTGATCATATTCCAACTTGGAAAATTTCATCCTACTTCATATCCCTTTGGTATTTCAATCAAATAAATGAGGCTTTATTTCCTGTCCTAAAGTTAATGCCCATTGTTATTTTTAAGACTGGAGAACAACTGTGCTCCTCCTCTCTGAGGGATGCACTTCAGGAACAGATGCCTCTTCATACTGTTACAACCTTCTATGCAATTTAAATTGAGTGCATGGTTTATTGGGCACCATTATAATGTGGTCCATAGTTATTGCAATATCTTGAGAGGAAGAGACTTTCTCATTCTCCATTGATTTACTGTTACATTCTAGATAAAAAGCCTTTTCCTCTGCCTGACTAGATTGGAGAGCTGTGTGCGTGTGTGTGTGTGTGTGTGTGTGTGTGTGTGTGTGTGTGTGTGTTGGGATAATGCTACATATACTCAAATGTGACAATGGCAATTCTCAAGGGAATCAATGACATTATCTCTGGAGGAGAGGAAAAAGTCAGAGATTTCAAAGTCGGTGGTATTCAGACTAGGTAGTGAAGCATATCAAAATGGTTCTGAGCTTAAAAGTAGGTTAGAATAGGGCATATGAGAAATAAAATTAATTTTTAAAAGTTGGTAGGGATGGTCCACAGGGAATCAGCATATCACAGAATTTTATAGCTGGACTAGACCTTAGAGATTGTCTAGTCTGACCTCCTTATTTTGGTTTTTAACTTTTAACATTTTGATTTTTTACATTAATAATTTCCCAATAAATATTCCTCTCATCATATTCTCCTTTACAAAAAAAAAACACAACCAAAATAAAATAAAGTAGGAAAGCATAATATGCTTTAAAAGGAAGCTATTGCCTAGATAATGGAAAATACTTTCCCAAGATCATAGAAATAATGGAGTATAGGGGATATCACTTATCTCACACAGGCTAATCCTATAAGGACAAAGAAAAAAGAGAGGTGATCATCATCTGTGAATTTTGTTTTCTAAGATACTTCACAAGGAATGCACATGTAGTCAGAACAAATGCATGACCAGCATGTAATCTAGAGGGCAGATATGTAAGAAGAAGGAAATTTTGAATATATGTTTAGAAACATGACGTATGTAGAGTCTGTACTACTTATATACCAAAATGGGATAGAACTTAGAAGGAAAGAAATTAACTTTCATACCTTGAGTGAGACTCATACATATGTGCCCGTGGTATCCCAGTTGGGAGGGTAATAATCTCTAGAAGTGCTAATCAGCCCAGACTTGCATTGATGACCTATTTTGAATTTTCTATAAATGACATTACATCTCTCACTATATCTCTGAACAGACAATGTTCCATGCTAGTGCTGTTCCCTATTCACAGCTGTAAATATATAAGCTCAAATAAGGGTTTTTTTGTGTGTTTTTCAAAGCAACCCCCAAAAAACCCAACATGTATTTATTTTATGCATGTGTATAAATAACATATATGCATATATATTGTGCCAGATTTTATCTATGTACATGCTGTATGCATACACATACACACACACACACATACATGAGAATGTAAGCTACTTAAGGTGAGGAACCATTTTGGTTTTGTCTCTGTAGAATGCCTGGCACATAATGCTTAGTAAACTGGATTGAATTGCTAGGCGATGCCAACAGAAGACCTTAATAAGGAGTACTAGGTCTGACTAATGCAGACATGCTTAGAATGGATAACACTGAGGCAAGAAAGTGCAGCAACCAGAAGGGTCCTAGTGAGTCAACAAGATGGACCACACTGAAAATGGAGAGCCAAAAGTAAACGCCAAATGCAGCCCCAATAGTCAGTCTCTGGGCATCTTTGTGGCACAGTGAATACAATGCTAGGCCTAGAGTCAAGAGAAATTTGCCCTCAGATATTTTTTAGCTATATGACACTTGGCAAAATCACTTAATTCTGTTTGCCTCAGTTTCTTCATCTGTAAAATGAGCTGGAGAAGGAAATGGCAAATCACTACAATATCTTTGCAAAGAAAAACACCAAAAGTGGTCACAAAGAGTCAGATGTGACTGAAGCAACTGAATAACAACAGTAGCACTGATAGTCTGGTAAGGGGCAAATAATACCCGAGAGAGTAAATTAGGCATTCAGAGGATAAGCTGATGACAGCTGCATTCAACATACAACCAGGCAGTGAGTAATCTTTTTAAACTGAGTTTATGTATCACCCAGATCTCTAATTAAAATGAAAATATTGTCTAGCCATTAGTCCCTGCTGTGAGCTTCCAAGAAACCTCATTGATTCCTTGATCCATTTCTGCCTGTCTACTAAAGTGCACCAGAAATTTTACTTTGAATTGCCTAGAATTCTCTTACCCTTGAAGATTAGCCTGAAGCCCTACTGACCCTCCTGGAAGAACCCTGGATTAGATCATAAGCTTGTGCCTCCCTGATCAGCACCTCAAAGAAGTTGCTTAGTTCTTGGGGATACAAGGTTGGAAGAAAAGCACTAGAATAGCAGCGCTAGTTGTATTCCCTGAAATCTTTGTTTTCTAATTCTCAATTTTTTTTTTTGAGAGAAAGCACACTTTCTTTTTTTACATGTGAAGTTACACAGAACATTATTCTATATTAGCCATGTTATAAAAACAAAAAAGCAAGGAAAATAAAGAAAGTGAAAAAATTACATTCAATCTGCACTCAGAATTCATCAGTTCTCTCTCTCTGGAAGTAGGAAGCATTTTTTTTTATCATGTCCTTTGGAATTATCTTGAATCATTGTCTTGATCAAATTAGCTAACTTTCAAGGTTAATCATTGTTACAATATTATATTTAAAAAAAGTACAGTGTTTTCCTGGTTCTGCTTGTTTCACTCTACATCAATTCAATAAGGCTTTCCAAGTTTTTCCTTCTCCTTATCACTTTTTATAGTCCAATAGTATTCAATCACAATCATATACCATAATTTGTTCAGGCTTTCCCCAAATGAGAGGCATCCCCTCAATTTCCAGTTCATCACCACCACAAAGAGCTGCTATAAATAATTTTGGACAGATAGATTCTTTTCTTTTTTCCTTTGATCTCTTTCTAATATGGTAATGGTATTGCTATAAATTAAAAAGTATGCCCAGTTTGATAGCCCTTTGGGCCCGGTTTCAAAATGTTCTTTGGAATGCTTAGACTACTTCACTACTTCTCCAGTAGTGCATTAGTGTTTTTCCACATCACCTCTAGCATTTTTCTCCTAATCTTCCTTCAGGCAGCCCTTGTAACAGTCTTCTTTTGGTTACAAGAATAGAATCAGACAGGCTGAGCACATTTGAACCTTCACTGGTCTGTAGTCTTCTTCTCCTCTCTTTTACATCTCAACTCTAAATAAGCACTCTAATAATACTGGGCTGCCTCTGTCAGACTCATCCAGATTCTGATACTCTCAGCTCCAAGCCAATTTGCAAATAGCCTCAAGATTGACAGAATGGCAAAAATATCTTTGCTCTTTTTCTCTACAGTTGGCATTTCTGTCCTAATTGGGCACCCCTCCTGACTTAAGCATCTGCACTAGACTAGACTAGATGGACGATACATTTTATTGTCTGTTCCCATATAAAACTAATTTCTTGTCTATCTCTCACCTGTCCAATCCATCCAAAAATTGTTTTATTGCCTCAGCATGAAATGTTAATGATTACACTACACTGTCAGTTGCTAGATCTAGAGAAAGTAGAAGCACTCAGAAATATGAAAGCAATCTTCAATCCTGCTTGCCAGGTATCAATCAAACAAAAATCCTCAATCATTTTGTCATTTTTCCTGCCCACTGTATCATCCTGGCAGCCTTATCTCTAAGTCACTTCTACAGCAATGGTAGCTAAGGGATTGGCTTAATGGTAGCTAAGTCTGATTGGCTTAAATTGGAGGAAAAAGACACTAGTACTGAGCTTTGATTTTACATATAAAATACCCACCAGCCAAGGTAGATATCAAAAATCTTTTGAGAAAGAGTTAAGTCAAAAGTAAATGAATGCAGATGTAGCCAGATGGTACAGTGGATAGATCACTGTTCCCTGGAGTCAGAAGGATCTGAGTTCAAATGCAGCCTCAGACACTTGGTACTTACTAGTTGTGTGATTCTAGGCAAGTCACTTAGCCCTATCTGCCTCAATTTCCTCACCTGCAAAATGAGTGAGAGAAGAAAATTACAGTATCTTTTCCAATATCCTTAATAGGGCCATGAAGAGGCAGACATGACTGGAAAATGACTGAACAATAAATTCTGTCTTGATAAAGATGATTATATCATTTTTACTTTAAGTAAAACCACACACACACACACACACACACACACACACACACATGCAAGCTTCGCTTCAGAAAAGAGTTGAGATAACATACCTTCTTCCCTTTTTTGGTAGAGTTTAGTGAACTATGGTGTAGAATAATGTCTATACTCTCATACAGTTGATGTTTCTTGGTCTTTCTGAACTGCTTTTATTCTCTCTTTTATAGTTGATTATAAGAGATGGCTTAAGTAAAGGAAATGGTTCAGAATATATTCAAAATAAACTGATAAAAGATAAGAATATATATAAAACTCCATCTCTTGAAGAGCTTAGTTACTAATTTAAGAGTTCTTAGTCCTTTTTATGTGTCAGAATATGCTGATATTTCATAATACTATATGTATACTTTATGCATTCCTGAGTTTCTAAACTTTTTGGTTATCTAGTGAAACCTATGGACCCTTCACTCAGAATGTTTTTAAATGCAAAAATTATAATACATAAAATTGCAAAATAAATCAATTATATTGAAATGCGGTTGCCAATTTTTTTAAAAAAAGTTCATGATCCTCTGATTATTTACTAATAGGCTCATTCCCCAAACTCTCTCTCTGCTACACAAACCAAAGGGTAAAGTGAATAGTTATCCCTTCCACATCATGAATTTCCCATAATGGTTTCAGCATATCACAGATTGGCAGAAGAAATTAAATGGGAATTTTGGGGGAGTTTTGAGGAAGCCATAAGTGAAATGCAAAGGCCAGCAGATGATACAGAAAAAGTTTAGAAACTCAGGAATGCATAAAGTATACATATACTTTTCTTATACATTTTCTTAATACATGTTCTTATTATCATGAAATATCAGCATATTTTATCTTTTAATACCATAAATACATACAATTTTTTAAAAGTTAAAATAAGATCAAATATTAATTCTTTATGTAGAAATAAACAAGCACATACATCTTTATTATATAAAATTTTGCTTTCATCTTTAATAAATAGTAAAAATTATATATACAAAGAATTATTCTAAACTAAATTTCTTTATGACTTATTATAAAAAAATTAGAATAAGTAAAAAGTTAAAGTTTGTAAAAAAGAATTCAAAAGCCAGCAGATAATATACAAATGCTAGCATTTTTACCTAACATTGACCTGTCCACATATAGACTATGACCACATACTAAATCCCAATTTTACAATTAAATAGTATAAACATTCCATAAGAGAAAAAAAAATTCAGACTTCTTCTCTAGTATGAAGGGAAAGGGCCAAAAAATTTTATAGGGATTTTTGGATCATGGGGGTACTGTACCCCTAATCCCCAAAATGTGAAAGGGATAACTATAATATAATGTGATGATTGCATTAACTGTGATCCTGCCTTATTTCTTCATGCACTTTAGAATTCTAAACTTGAGAGAGATGCTAGAAATCAATGTGCTTGATTCTCTTATTTTACAAATGAGGAAACTGAGGCTGGTAGAGAAGAATGATTTGCTCAAGATCACACAGCTCAATGAGCTGAGACTAGAATCTAGGTCTCTTCTCTGGTGCTTATTATGTTACCTTATACTTCCGCCCAAAGGATCGAAAAACTTGAGGAAACTTGTCCCAAGAGGAAATATTAGTCTTCTTTTATATATAATACTCCTTTATCTAATTAGCAAAGAGATGGAAACTTCCAGAATGAAAAATGCTTCTATATAAATACTTTACTATGTTTTTCTTAGTGTGTGTGATCTCCATTATATTCTTTGAAAACCACAAAAAAAAAAAAAAAAAAAAAAAAAAAAAAAGAAAAAGAAAATAAAAAAATTCTTTACATTTTGGTGGGTTTTGTTTGAGGGAGTCTCAGGGGATTTTGGTACTTTGTAAAAGCAGCTTAGACCATAAAAGTCCAGAGTACCTGGCAGTTTCTCATTGGTGGACCTTTTGGCAAGTGAAGTCTGATTGGCCAGCACAGTTTGTTTTCCAGCTCTTTTCCCCCAGCTGTGACTTCACAGCTGCTGCAAAGAAAGAATGTGGGCTGAGAATGTCCTAAGAGAAGAAAATGCACTTGATTCAACTGACTTTGATTTTTCAAACCACCAAAAATGTGTGTAGGTGATGCTGAAAATAAGAGACAGAGACAAATAATATGTTGTCTAAAGAAAGGGGAAAACTTTATGGAATATGTATTTACTTGCGGATTTCTGTGCAAAAAAAGAATCAAAATATTAGTAATAGCATATAGTAATTGTTGTTCAGTCATGTCTAACTCCCTGTGACCCCATTTTGGGGTTTTCTTGACAAAAAATACTACCTAACTTGAATTTTATTCTCTAGTTCATTTTACAGATGAGGAAACTGAGGCAAACAGGGGTGAGTGTTTCGCCCAGGAAAATATCTGAGGCTGGATTATAACTTAGGAAGATGAGTTTTTCCTACTCCAGTGCTCTACCCATTGTACCATCTAGCTATCTATACTATTGATTCAGGTGAACTCAGAAAACATTTCTGTAGGACCTACCTACAAAGTAGTCTTCCTCACAAGAAGTAAATGGGGCAGTATGTGTGAAAGGTGAGGGGGAAATAATAGAAAACTATGCTACAAAGGAGAATGAATCAAGTTTAAAGAAGAGATTCAAATCACTGCTATGCAAACTTTGAAGAGAAAAATTCACTTTTACCTGATGAGATTATGAAAATCTTCATGGAGCAAGTGACACTGGAATTGAGTCCTGAAGGAAAGTATTTCAATAAACTGAGATTAAGGGAACAGAGGATCTGCCCTAGGCATGGGAGATGATATAAACAAAGGTAACTGGGATGGAGAGTGGTCCAGTTTACCCAAAACACAGAAGAGACAAAGAAGTTTATCTATGGTAATGTTGGGTATTTACTTGCCAAATAGACTATGACCAGATACTTAATCCCAATTTTACAATGAAATGGTTCAAACACTCCAAAAGAAAAAAAAAAGTGAATCTAGGATCAAAACTTTATTCTTGTAAGACATAGTGACAAATGCCTATAATCTGTGCTAGGAAAGCTGAAGCTGGTGGATTGCTTGAATTCGTGGGTTCTGAGCTGCAGTAAAGCTGAATTTGGATGCTTGCCTTAAGACTGGTGCTACTATGCTGAGGTCTGGGAACAGAAAGCCTCTAGGCTGGTTAGTAAGAGGAAAGGAGGTCCCAGTTGGAATAGCTGGAGTAGGTTAAGGCTTCCCTATTGATCAGCAGTGGAATCAGGCCCTATGTGAGGTAAACCCAGAAAAAAAGGAAGAAAGGAAAAAGGGAGAGAAGGGAGGAAAGAAAGAAAGACAGGAAGATAGGGAAGGAAGGGGGAAGGGAAGAAAGAGAAAAAGAAAGAAAGAAAGAAAGAAAGAAAGAAAGAAAGAAAGAAAGAAAGAAAGAAAGAAAGAAAGAAAGAAAGAAAGAAAGAAAGAAAGAAAGAAAGAAAGAAAGAGAAAGAAAGAAAGAAAGAAAGAAAGAGAAAGAAAGAAAGAAAGAAAGAAAGAAAGAAAAAGAAAGAAAGAAAGAAAGAAAGAAAGAAAGAAAAAGAAAGAAAGAAAGAAAGAAAGAAAGAAAGAAAAAGAAAGAAAGAAAGAAAGAAAGAAAGAAAGAAAGAAAGAAAGAAAGAAAGAAAGAAAGAAAGAAAGAAAGAAAGAAAGAAAGAAAGAAAGAAAGAAAGAAAGAAAGAAAAAGAAAGAAGGAGGGAAGGAAGGAAGGGGGAAGGGAAGGAAGAAAGATGAAAATATATAATGATCTATTCAGGATTTTTCAATAGGGGAGTGACATGAACATTATAGTACATTAGAAATATCACTTATGCAGCAAAGTTGAGGTTAAATAGATGGGGGAAACAGGAGACAAGGAGACCAAATAGGAAACTTTTACCAAAGTATAAATGAGAAAAGGACAAGGATTTGAATTGGGAGATGGGAGTAGAAAGGAAGATCTGAATGTGAGAGACCCTTTGGAGGTCAGAATTTGCCACCGAATTGCTATGAGGATCGAGGAAAGGGAAATCAAAATTGACCCAAAGGTTATCAGTCTCAGACACAGGAAAGTTGGTGATGCCAGAAATAGAGGATCTATAAACGGCAAGTATAGGGGTTGATGGGATAACTAGATGGAGCTCTCCAACAAGAAATTAAATCTACAGGATGACCTCAAAAAGGGTTTTTATATTAGGAGTTCTCTGAATACTACTACTAATAAAAGCTCTGTGAGTATCTCACTCTGTGACTGGGGCCAAGGTTCTTCATCTCTCCAGACCTCAGTTACTTCATCAGGAAAAGGAAAGAGTTAGATTAGGTGACTGATCTCTAAGGTCTTGTCAGGCTTCAATATTCTATACTCTGATTTCAATGCTTCATCTAGTTGTGTTTATGAACACTTATATGCTCTCTCCAAAACATTCTGTTCCATAACTTACTGGGGGGGGGGGGGGGAATGAGGGGAAGAAACATCAGTCTCTCAACACTTAAATGACCTTAAAAGGTTTGGGCTGGACCTAAAGAAGGGAAGGGAATAACCATTTATTAAGCACCTAATATGTGTCAGGCACTTAATAAATATTATCTTATTTGAAATTCACCATAGCTCATTCTATTATTATTCTCATTTTGTAGAAAAGAAAAATTAGGTAGAAGTTAATTAAGTGGCTTGCCCAGAATCACATAACTAATAAGTATCTGAGGCTGGATTGAGGCCTTTTCTTGACTGGAGGCTCAGTCACCTTAAAATAGGTTACTTGCAAGAGAGGTATTGAATAAAAGTGGAAAAGGCCATCCACTCCACTTGTACTCTGTGGAAAAGAAGCAATGCTCTGGAAATCAGGAGACAATTTTTGGTGAGGAGACCAGACTTGTGATTTTAATTGGTGTAGTGAACTCTCAATTAAGAAAACCCTCAGAAGTCAGTCTATTGTTGTTGTTCAGTCATTTTCAATCATGTCCAACTCTTTATGAGCCCATTCGGGTTTTTTTTTGGCAAAAACACTAGAGTGTTTTGCCTTTTCCTTCTCATATTAGAGATGAGGAAACTGAGGCAAACAGTATTAAGTGATTTGACCAGCACATACAGCTAGTAAAGCCAGATTTGAACTTAGGAGTCTATACATGTTAACATATATTCAGCAATTCACCAAACATGTAGAAATACAGAAAATATTTATTAAGTTCTATTCTCAGTATTAAGGGTACAAAAGAAAATAAGACACATTTCTAAGATAGGAATGAATAATACCAATCAGAACTAGCTTTTAGAGTATTCTTTGCCATTAAGTTACTGTGTAATCTAAGGTTATCATGATTATCAATAATAATAATTAGTTTTCTAACCTATTAAGATTTGCAAAGTGTTATACAAATATTGTCTTATTTAATTCTCACAACAACTCTAGGGAAGGGGAGTAGATGCTATGTTATCCCCATTTTATAGATGAAGAAGGTGAATCTAGGAAATATTAAGTGACTGGCTCCATATCACCCAGCTAGTAAGTATCTAAGGCCATATTCAAACTCAGGTCTTCCTGACCCCCAACCTAACTATCTACTGGACCATCTATCTGTCCATAGTCAGACTTTAAAACCAGCCACGTAATACTTTAACATTTTTAACATGTATGGGACTACCTGCCATCTAGGTGGGGGGAAGAAGGGGAAAAGTTGGAATAGAAGATTTTGCACGGGGCAGTATTGAAAAACTACCCATGCATATGTTTCGTAAATAAAAAGCTATAATAGAAAAAACAGCTATGTAAATTTCAGTTGTTAACGTATATTCTGAACCTCAGATGGAAACTAGAATAATTAGAACCAGAAAACTCCAAGACACAGGACAAAGAAGGTATATTTTGTGTGTGCTATTCAACACGCTTGCTTGCTTGTCCTATAACAGCTGACTCAGAATCCCACCTCCTTTAGCAAAGTCTCAGCAGGGGGCCTTCCTACTGAGTGGACCCGCCCTATAGGTACGCAAGAGCTGGCAAGCTAAAGGAACAAGACCCCCATCTGTGAAACCTAAACGTACTGCAGTCTTTTATTGTTCAGCCATCCACTGGCATCTCCTTGGAAGATTGTAATCTTTGGATTTCAAGTCCCCCCCCCCCATTTTCTCCAGACCATCAGTTGCCATAGTAACACACTGTATGAGAACATCTAATTACATCTGTCTGCTTCCCCTCGAACCCTACTGAGCAACACATGGAGTCTTCATTTTTACCAGGGCCTCCATGCAGGGTTTTAATATTTCTGGACTCCATGTGGTGGAAAGTGTGATTGCTTCATGGTTTATTTATTTAACAAAGGTTAGCCAAACACCTACTATGTACAACTTAATGTAAAACACAAGGATGACTTCCTCAGAGTCAACCATGACTCTCTTTACCATCTCCCTTCCTAGAAAATCAGTTAAGTCTGGGCAATTCCACATACATGCCCTTTGAATGATCTTCCTCTCTCTATTTCTATAATTATCACCCTGAGTTCAGCCCCATTATTACTTTTTCTCTGGACTATTGCAACAGATTCCTAATTAGTTTTCTTGTTTTCAGTATCCTCCCTCCCAAATTTATCCTTGAAACAGCTGCCACAATGTTCTTCCTGAAACAGTGGTCAGAACACATTACTACCCTCCTCAAAAACTTATGATGGCTTCCTATTGCCACTAGGATAAAATGTAAATTTGACTTGTCCCATACTCTGTACTTTCACTCACTCTATGTTCCAGGAAACTTCTCTATTTGATGTTTCCCCAACTCAGCATTCATTCTCCCACTTCTATGGCTCTCCCCAGGCTATCCCAGACATCTCTTTCCTCACTTCCTTCTCTTAGTATCTTTAGCTTTCAACCGGCTCAACTAAAGTTCTGCTGTCCATAGGAAACTTTTCTTGGTCCTGTTAGTATCTTCTCAAATTGGGACAACTAGGTGTTTCAAAGTATAGCTCTGAGATCAAATATCACTTTAGCTGTGTGACCCTAGACAAGTGACTTTTCTCTCCTTGCCTCAGTTTCTTTATCTGTCAAATGAGCTGGAGAAGTAAATGGCAAATTACTACAGTATCTTTTCCAAGACAAGCCCAGATGGAATTATGAAGAGTTGGATAGGACTGAAAAATACTTGAACAGCAATGAGTTTCTCTTTAAATTACCTTACATTTTACTTCAGCTGTAAAAGCAAAACAGCAAAATCAGAGCGAAAACTTCTTTGAGGACAGAAACAGATTTTAAATTTTGGTTTTGTCCCTATAGTGCCTGGTACATAGTAGGTGCTTAAAAAATGACTGTTAAATGCACAAGTTAATGCTAAACACTGTAAGAGAAAAATGTATAATGCATTTATATTACTGCATTGAATCTGTTTGCAACATTGTAAAGAGTAATAGTATACTACATGAGAATTTTTGAATAACAGTTTGCTCTCTTTCTATTAAAATACATCATGGATTTAAAGTGGCAAAGATTGGAGAGGTCATTTTGTCCAAGAAGAAACTGAGATATCAGGAGAATTTCATAGGAGCAATGTCTGTTTATGGATTCCCTGAGTTGCGTATAGGCTGCTCACTTAACCCTGTGGAAATCTTAAACTAATTTTAGTGACTAAATTCATAGTTTAGTGTCTGCATTCATTCAATACCATAGGATAAGATACTGGGCTTTTCTAATAGGCATAATGTGACAGGGCCTTAGTCAAGGACTTGCTAATTTGACTTTTGATAGCAATAGCTGGGACTCCTGCCTTAGCCTCCTCCCACCCCACCACTGGACAATATTCTTATGAATCTACTTGAAGACCATTCTTTTCTTCTGAAGAATTTGAGACCTCTGTGTTAAGCAAGCCCAGAATTGTGGTTAGAGTTTTCTTCAGGTAGAGAGCTACAGGAGATGGTAAATGGCTCTTCAGGCTTGATGTCCCACAGCAGGAGACATTTCTAAAAATCAGCTATCTGGAGACCATATTTTGAAACACCCCTTGAAATGTACTACTTAACTGCTTCTTTCCTTCCCCCCATCTTGGTCCAGAGTATAGGATTTGGGATGTCTGTCTTTCTTCCCACACACACACACTTTTAATCAGTGTGTTCTCCTTGAGCCACATGTGGAAATAATTAGAGAAAGAATTGCTGTGTAAATGTGAACCCTGGCAACCCTTAACATAGTTTAATGACAGTTTCTTGGCAAGAATGAAAGATTGTAGATCATTTGCCTGAGAATCTCATTTGAATTTCCACTAACCATTTTCTTACCATTCTTTTCTCACTTTTTTTCCTTGTAATTCTAAGACAAGTACTATAAAGCCTGCATTGTTAGCATATTGGGGGGGGGGTGAGATGCAGGGGATTCCATCAAGTTAAGTATAAGTGAACTCATGTAGGTTTAGACTCCCTTTTAATGCATGTAAATCACTTTTACGTTTTTAAAAAGCTTATGAGTCAGAGCTAACTTCCCTTTCTTTCCCCAGAAACTTCTCAATCCACCAAAAAACTCACAGTGATAGTTTTTTATAAGCATATAAACCAATCTCTTGGTATTTCAGATTCAAGTTACCTTCTTTGGATGAATTGGAAACGTGTATCCAGGAATATCTGAAGTGGTGATTTCTTGACTTCTTTGTACTGGTGAAAGACTTGGATAACACAGCTTTTATTTTGCCTACTGCAAGTAGAAAGAAGGATGATGTATTCTAATTCCCTTCTTCTCCTTACTATCTGTCTGAATTCCAGCCTGTCACTAACTCCCTGCGGCCTCAGTTTCCCCACCTGTACAACGAGGGGTTGAACTAAATGATTTCAGGGCATCATCCTCATCTCTCTCACACCAGAAATACTTCAAGCAAATATTTTATTTGTTGTCTTCCCTAAAGAGAAAGTAAACTCCTTGGATCTCCATTACTTTATGTCTACCATGTCAGTGTACAGTAAATGTTCTATCTGTTTGCTCTTTTCTCTTTTTCTTTCCCTCGGCCATTCTCTTCTTATTCTCTCTCTTTCTCTTCCTTTCTCTCTTTTTCTCTTATTATATTTTAAATTACATTTTAAGTTCCAAATTGCCTTATTCTCTCCCTCTCTTCTCACCCCACACTAGAGAAGGCTCCCATGTGACACAGATTTATAAACAGATGCAAAACCATACTCTGCCTATTTCTATTTATCAGTTTTCTCTGGAAGTAAATAACATCTTCCTTCATCGGTCCTTTATAATTCATCTGAGTATTTATAATATACTATATTTTATGGATTCTTTTGATTCCAAATCCAGAATTCTCTTTCTGTGATCCTGTACTACAAAAATTAAAAATGGCATCTATAGCAATCATCTCCCCATTGTCAACTTTGATACCAGTAGTAATTTTTGTTGTCATATTTAAAAACCCAAGTAATTATAACCCAGAAAACAGGCTCCTTTGGACCCATCAGTTGTTGGGGAGGTTCAAATTGAATTTCCAGAAAGACTTCGAAAGGTATATTGGGTTTTTTCTCCCTTCATATATATATATTTGCTGAGCCATTCAGAACTCAATTCCATATTCAGACCCTTGAACCAGTCTACTTCACCATTAATCAACAAGGGAATTTGAAATATGATACCACTGGGCCAACTTCCTTTATATTTAGTTTCCTTCATTCCCTTGATATTTTTGACCTTTTGTTCCTCCAGATAAATTCTGTTACATTTTCTAACTTTATAAGAAAATTTGATTGATATGATATTGAATGCATAGATTAATTTAAATAGTTTTTTTATTATATTCCTTTCTTTTTATAGATAAGGAAATTAAAGCCAAGATAGGTTAAGTGACTTGTCAAAAGTCATAGAGGTGCAAAATTGGATTAAAACTTAGATCTTCTGACTCTAAATTGAGCACTCTTTCTCTACAATTCCAGGTTTCAGCTCAAATTGAAACTCAAATCTAGAACATTTTTCCTCTAGGTTTTTACCCAGTATCTTCAAGCCTAGGTATTGCTTATCTTTCCTTTAATTCATTTCTCAATGACTTCCTAGGATTCCCTCCCCAATCATTAATTCCAACTTTACCATCCTCTTTTTATTTTTTTATTAATTTTATAATTATATATTTTTTTGACAGTACATATGCATGGATAATTTTTTTTTTTTTACAACATTATCCCTTGTATTCACTTCTTTTCCAAATTTTCCCCTTCCTCTCTCTACTCCCTCCCCTAGATGACAGGCAATCCCCTACATGTTAAATGTGTTACCATATATCCTAGATACAATATATGTGTTGTTGCACGCTAAGAATTGGATTGCGAAGTTTACCATGTTTATCTTCCTTCCATCTCTTCACCATCTTTCTCCACTTACTAACCTCATGTGCATTTTACAAAGAAGAATAAAATGAACTCACTCATATACCTTTGTCTCCTCAACAAATCCCTAAATTTTCCATTTTGTCTTCCTTCCAGTTGCAGTGGAAGAGTTTTCACTCCTCCCTAATACAAAGCTCAGTGTGTCTGCTTTGGACCCCTTCTTTTTTCACCTTATCTTGTGGGTTCTCAATTCCATAATATTCCTTTCTTCTCTAGCCTCTTTCATCCCTCTTTCCTTAGTCCCCCTTCCCTCCTATTCCTTTTAAAGGGATAGCTCTTTAAAGTCTCCCTGCCCTTAAAAAACATATGCCTGATCCTTGTCCTTCTTCTAGCTACTGAATAATCTCCCTCCTCTTCTCTCCCAGTATCTCCATATTCCTTTGCCTTCATTTCTCTACCTATCTGCTCCCTTCTTAATCATCTGCAATTCAGTTTCCATTGCAACCACCAAAGTGAAATGGCTAGCATTGACCCTCCTCTTGTCAAATTAAATAATCTTTTCTCATCTTTTATCTTTTTCATCTTATCCAAAGCATTTGGTTCTATTGATCATCCACTTGTTGAAATTCCCTCCACTGGGTTCCATGACACTGAGCTTCCTGGTCTTGTTTCTGTGACTTAAATGGGACTTATCTAGCTCCCTTCCTGGCTCCTAGCTTCCTCTTCTCAGCCGTCACAATAGACCCACATACCTACTCTCTCATTTCCAAATCCTAGCTATGTCAGCTTGTTCCCAGACTTTCTGTTTTCTTTTGTTTTCTGTTCCTGGGACCTAATTGCTATATCAACTCAGAGATTATATCTGTCCAGGCTTTGTTATCAAAGTTCCGTTTGTTTTTGTAGAATTTGCTTCAGATTTAGGACTCTTACTTAGTCTCCTAAATACACAGGCAAGGCTTTATTCTGAAGCCACCCTATTCCACATACAACTTTGTGCTCCCAAAGAACCAGGCTCACCAACTAAATCTGGGATCTTCTGCAACTAGGATTTCTGAGCCAGATCCTGGCTCAAGCATATTCATCTGAGCCCATTGAAACATCACACATCCCCAATACTCAGAGCCCAAATGCTCCATAAAACTTTATTGGATGGCTATTGCAGATGGACAATAAACTGGGCCCAGAATTGAATAAAAAGAGGGGAGTGAACCGGATTGTGTTGCTTTAGAGAAATTGTGTAATGTTGTTATGATCCCCAAGTTTCTCCCTTAAACAAAGGGAGTTTTTTAATATCAATATTTTTAACATCAATATTTACTGGTGATGTATGCTGTTGTTGTTTAATTGTTGTCAATTGTATCCAACTCTTCATGATCTTTTGGGGTTTTCTTAGCAAAGATACCGGAGTGATTTGTCATTTCCTTCTCCAGCTCATAAGGAAACTGAGACAGAGTTAAGTGACTTGCCTGAAGTCACCCAACTAATATCTAAGACTGATTTTGAATTCAGGTCTTCCTGACTCCAGACCTGGTACCCTATATTACCTCGTTGTCCTTTTTTGCTTTGTAATGATGATAATATTGGTATATAGCTATTAACAATAATAACTAACATTTTTATGTAATGCTTACTATGTGCTAGGCACCGTGCTAAACCTTTTATGATTGTTTTCTCATTTAATCCTCACAATGACCCAGGAGGTGGGGACTATTACTATCCCCGTTTTATTAATGAGGAAACTGAAATTAAATGATTTGCTCAGGGTCACACAATCAGGAAAGTATTTGAGGCTATATTCAAATTCCAGTGTTCCCAGTTCTAGGCCAGATAGTCTATCCCCTTAGCTGCCCTACTTTGCTTTGTAATAATAAAGTACTTTTCAAATGCAAGCTATTCTTATTGTTGGGGAGAAGGAGGGATGCTGGAAGTCTGATGCTATGGGAAATGACCTTTTTTTTTTTTATTTGGGAAGAAAAACAAGATGATGGTGATAGCATTAACCTTGAAATACAGTGTGGGCTATAAACATGCATAATGGGGACGACTCCATCTCTGCAGCAGCCACACAAATTACCTGCCACTGGCATCAGGGTGATTGCAACAACTCATTGCTTGTCTTCCCCCACCTGCTTTCTGAGAGGGCATACAGCACACCAACGCACCTTCCACCAGAGAACCTGAATTAAAGAGACATACAGTTGAACAAAGTAAAAATGAACACTCTAAATGCATTTGAGACAACATCATTCCTAGTCCCCAGAGTTGTTCAGGTTGATTGTTTTCCCAATCCTTCCATCATCCAGGGTCCTGTTATTCAGCCTGCTCCCTCTCCTGCAGGCTGCCAGCAGCCCCTCTCTGGGTGTGGTCTGGTCTCCCAGGCTCATAGAACATGCTATTCACTGCAGTGCAGCCCCACCCTCCAGAGAAGTCTCTCCGGCTTTCACCCAGTCCTTTGGATTCCTTTGTTCTCAGGCTGCATAGCGTTCTGTCTGGTGGGGGGTAGAGGGAGGAGGGCCCAAGCTAGTCTGGTCGTTCCATGAAGTTTCCATTACTAATTTTGGCAAGGAAAAGAAAACCATTCTCTTCTTAGAATTCTGTTGCAGAATTGCTTTTGCAAATTGAGCCAAAATCTCATACCGGCATAAAAAGGGCTGTTGAAATGGAAAGTTGGGAAGGAAGAAAAGGATCAGGGATGAGGGTCTAACCAATCCACTTTGGGGAGGTTGATGATATTTTAAGCTGATAGTTTTATGGCTTTGCTCTGTAACTTCCTCCCCAGCCAGAGCTCATGGTCTTCCTGTTCATTCTTCACTGCCAAAGACATAGATTCATAATCTTTGCAACATCTCATTTCTTATATCCAGACTATAGATTTGGATAGGCTGAAATATATCAAACATACCTATACCTGTCCTGGTCATTTGCAATTATCTCCATTCCGGTATTCTTGAAAGGAAAAAAAAAATCTCTGGGAAGAAGGAGGAAAAGAAAGAAGAAGAAAAGAAGGAGCAGGAATAGAAGGAGGAGGAAGGAGAGAACAAAAGTACAAGAAGAAAAAGGAGGATGAGGATGAAAAGGAAGAAGATGAAAATGAGGAGGACAAGGAGAAGGAAAAGATGAAGGAAGAGGAGGAGGGGAAAAGAAGGAGAAGGAGGGGAGGGAGAAGGAGAAGGAAAAGGAGAAAGAGAAAGAAAGAAGGAAAAAAAGAGTGATGTCCATCTGGGGGTTGACTCATCAAAATAAGTTCATCAGAAAATTAAGTGATGTTTTTTTGTTGTTGTTTTTTTCAACTAAGTAATTTACCAGCCCCATAGAATAGAGACTACCACCACAGATGCCTGAAATAGTCCCGTTAGAATTCCTTGAGGGCCACTGTCCCATTTGGTAGAATACCAATGGTTCCTTAACCTATCATTTTAAATACATATAAATATACAGATTCTGTATATTTAAAACTTGAAAGTCTTTAGGTTTGTTGTTGTTTAGTCATTTTTAGTCATATCTGACTCTTTGTGACCCCTTTTGGGGTTTGCTTGGTAGAGATGCTAGAGTGTTTTGCCATTTTCTTCTCCAGGTTGTTTTACAGATGAGGAAACTAAGGTACACAGGGTTAAGTGACTTGGCCAGGGCCAACACAGATAATAAATTTCTGAAATCACATTTGAACTCAGAGCTTCCTGACTCTAGGTCCAATTTCCTATCTACTGTGCCACATAGCTATCCCTTAAGTTTATTACCCCATACATATTCCATTATACCTACATGAAAAGTCATGTGGTATGGTCATTCTGAACCCCGGGGTCTACTAATTGTGTATTTCTTTTTATTTGGAAAGGGAAATAAGTTGAAGCACATCTCCCACTTAACAAGCCTTTCCCTCTTAATTCAGAAGGCATTATTGTAGACTAAGAATGAAATAGAATGCCCTCTGCCTTTCTCCCTGCCTTTCCAAATCCTCCATGTCTCTTAAAAGCTAGTTTAATTCATGGATCTAAAACTGGAAGAAAAATAAGTCATTTAGTCCTCCCCCACTCATGATATAGATGAAGAAACTGAGGGTCAGGGATCTTACCCAAGATCATACAAGGAATACGTGTCAGGGATAGGATAGGAACCCACATGAAGCCAGGTCCTCAGACTCCAGAATTGGACCCATTTCATGTTACCATTCTGCCTTCCTCCTTCATTCTTAAATATTTTCCTGAGTGTTCCAGCCAACAGTGAGCTCTATATTCCTTGTACAGCTGCAGCATTTATTGTTTGTACCATTTACTTGGGCATTTAGTCATGGGCTGCCTCAAGGTATCTATTTCCTGGGTGTATGGCTTTACATTCTTCAGCTAGATTATAAGCTTTTTAATAACAAGGATGATATGGGCTAGATGATCTCTAAAATCCCCTCCAGCTACAAATTCTATTTGGCTCATATTCTTTTGGTATAGCTATGATATAATGGCACCTCTTAATAGAACTCATTTAATACCATATCAGCCCAAATATATGCCACTTTCTGAAAAATGAGACTTATTTGAATGCATTATGTATATAAAGGCAGCAAGGTGGCTCTAGATCAAACACAGGACTGGAAATCAAAAAGGATCATTTTCCTGAGTTCAAATCTAGTATCAGATACTTACTATCTCTTTGACTATGGACAAGTCATTTTAACTCTGTTTGCCTTAGTTTTCTTGAGTGTCAAACAAGTTAGAGAAGGAATTGTTGCCAAGAAAACCCCAAAATAGGGTGAAGAAGAGCTGGAGAAGACTGAACTATTGAATAGCAACAACAAAAGATATATAAAAACTGGACTTGTGTCTTCATTAGTATGGAGAACTCAGAGAAGAGGAAAGTTCCACCAAAGCAGGTTGACATCTTTTCTTCAATTCATAGTCTAAGAGACTGGTCTAAAAAAAATGTGTTTATGTATTTACAAATAAATATATATGTGCATATAAATACACCATATAGGGTATCCTAAAAGTTATATATGCATGTGTATGCATATGTGTTATATACATATATGTATATGTATATGCATATTTGTATATTTAGGTAAGGATATAAAAACATAAAATCTATAAAATCCATATACATGCATGTATAGAGACACTAACACTTTTGGGAAATCCTAGTAGATATGCATGTATGCATATCTTAAAAACTTAAAACTTCACTGATTTTAGAGATAGCACACATACACATACATATGTATGTATATTATACTCATAAATATATATTTTATAGTTAAATGAATATTATTTTTTAAAAATATTTTTCTAGCTCACTATAAATGCTTAATTCATTTTTGCCATTACTGATTTCATTATCTCTGACTTTTTTGTTGTTCATATATTAAGAGTGTGATTATATCACCCTTGCGTTTCATACAAGCCAGATTTGGAGGGAAAGTGAAGCCTATGTTGGAGATAGTACAGATTGTTGAATTAAATGGTATAAAATGAATTTTTTAGAACTTAGTAGTATAACTAAAAGAAAAAAAACTTTTCAATCACCTTGATACTCTTATAAACACTTGGTATACTAGTTATTATTTATTTATTAATTTAAGCATCTCCCCAAGGCGATATAACTTTATTAGCCTAGTTTAAACTATCACATTTGAAAGAAAAGCACATTAGAGCTAGAAATAACCTTGAGAGATTACACTAAGAAAATGGCATTAGTTTTACAATGTTCTGTGATTTAGATTTTCATTAATTTATATGTGCCAATTTGCTCACATTGTTGAGGCTTTACTATATCTAAGCAAACCCTAGTATACAAACAACTATATATTTAAGAACTCTGCTTTTAACTAGAGGCAAGCATGTTTCCATAGAAACGGTTATTATCAAGCAAGCAGTCAACCAACAAGCATTCATTAATTATCCTTAGTAAGCATTGTACTAAGTACTGATAATACAGAGACTAAAAGGGAACCAACCACCCCTGCCTTCAAGGAGCTAGGTAGCATAGTAGCTTGTACTAGATAGATAGCTGACAAAGGTTAGTTAGACCTGAGTTCAAATCCTGCCTCTGATGCTTACTTGTTAGGAGACCTTAGGCAATAATGTGTGACATCTCTAAAATGTACTCTTTGACCTCTAAGATCTTTTTTACATTTAAACTGATGATCCTATTAAAGATAAATTTTGGAAGAAGATGATGGTACTACAAAAAAACATTTCATTTAAGAGGTACTTAGAGATTATGGAACCCAAAATCTTATTATTAAAAACAAAAATAAAAAAATAAAAAATAAAAAACCCAACTTGTCTAGGGTTTTCAAAGTTAGTAGATGCCATGATGCTGTTGCTGGTGGTGGTGGTGGTAGTGGTGGTGAGTCCTGCGAAACCCTTCATCATTCGATTTGGGGTTTTCTTGGCAAAGATACTGGAATTGTTTCCCTTTTCCCTCTCCGACTCATTTTACAGATGAAGAAATGGAGGAAGATAGAATTAATTGGGTTGCCCAGGGTTATGCAGCTAGGAAGTGGCTGAATCTGGATTTGAATTTATGTTCTCTGAACTCTCTTTATACCACCTAGCTTCCCTTGTGGGTTCTTATATAAATGAATTAATAAGTTTATTTGTAACTAATATTCCAACTGATTATATAAATATATACTTTTTTGATCATATTTAATTTCTCCTCCCTCAATTACATGTAAAACTACTTCTTAACATCTGGGGAAGTTTTGTTTAACTTTTGAGTTCCACATTCTATCCTTCTCTCCCTTCCTTGCCTTCTTCCTGGGATAGTAAGCAATCTAATTATAGGTGATACATGTACAATCATGTCCAACTTGGAATTCCATATTAGTCATTTTGCAATGCAAAATGTGATACCACAAAAAGAATGGCTATAAATATTTTTGTACAAATAGGTCCTGCTCCCCCCTCCTGATCTTTTTTTGTAATTTCTTTGGGATACAGGCCTAGCAGTGGTATTGCTAGGTCAATGGGTAAGCACAGTTTTATAGTCCTTAGGGCATAGTTCCAAATTATTCTCCACTATGGATTAATTCACAATTCCATCAATTGTGCACTAGTGTTCTAATTTCCCCACATTCCCTTCAACATTTATCATTTTCCATTTTTGTCATATTAGCCAATCTAATATATGTGAGATGGTACCTCAGAGTTGTTTTAATCTGCATTTTTTAAATCAGTACTGGCTTAGAACATTTTTTTTCACATGTCCTTTGTCTGAAAATTGCCTGATCATATCCTTTGACCATTTATCAATTGGGGAATGACTCATATTCTTATAAATTTGATTCAGTTCTCTATATAATAAATATGGATTTCTGAAATTTATAACTTGGGCAGAGTCATGAAAGAAAGAAGGGATTCTAAAAGTAGAGGTGACATAGGAATATAATTCCAGGCAAACTCTCAGGCAAAAGACATGATGATATAAGGTGTAGTGGAGGGCTGTATATGAAGAAGAACAAGAAAGCCTGGCTGTGCTGGAATTTTAGAATTCAGGAATGACAAAACTATGTTATAGATTTAGAAAGTAGGCTGAAGCCTGTTTGTGTGGGCTTTCCAAAGTTAGAAAGTAGAGTTTGACAGTGAATAGGAAAGATGCAGGACTATCTATATTTTTTTTATTAATTTTATAATTATAAAAAATTTTTTGACAGTATATATGCACGAGTAATTTTTTTATAGCATTATCACTTTTTCCAAATTTTCCCCTTCCTCCCTCTACTTTCTCCCTTAGATGACAGGCAATCCCACATATTTTACATGTGTTACAGTATAACCTAGATACAATATATGTGTGTAAATCCAATTTTCTTGTTGCACGTTAAGTATTGAATTCCGAAGGTATAAGTAACCTGGGTAGATAGACAGTAGTGCTAACAGTTTACATTCAATTCCTAGTGTTCCTTCTCTGGGTGTAGTTGTTTCTGTCCATCATTGATCAACTGGAAGTGAGTTGGATCTTCTTTATGTTGAAGATATCCACTTCCATCAGCATACATCCTCATACAGTATTGTTGTTGAAGTGTATAGTGATCTTCTGGTTCTGCTCATTTCACTCAGCATCAGTTCATGTAAGTCTCTCCAAACCTTTCTGAATTCCTCCTGCTGGTCATTTCTTACAGAGCAATAATATTCCATAACCTTCATATACCATAATTTACCCAACCATTCTCCAATTGATGGACATCCATTCATCTTCCAGTCTCTAGCCACTACGAATAGAGCTGCCACAAACATTTTGGCACATACGGGTCCCTTTCCCTTCTTTAGTATTTCTTTGGGATATAAGCCCAGTAGTAGCACTGCTGGATCAAAGGGTATGCACAGTTTGATAACTTTTTGGGCATAGTTCCAAATTGCTCTCCAGAATGGCCAGATTCTTTCACAACTCCACCAACAATGTATTAGTTAGTGTCCCAGTTTTCCCACATCCCCTCCAACAAATCTAACATTTGTTCCTGTCATCTTAGCCAATCTGACAGGTGTGTAATGATATCTCAGAGTTTTCTTAATTGCATTTCTCTGATCAGTAGTGATTTGGAACACTTTCATATGAGTGGATATAGTTTCAATTTCATCATCTGAGAATTGTCTGTTCATATCCTTTGACCATTTATCAATTGGAGAATGGTTTGATTTCTTATAAATTAGGGTCAGTTCTGTATATATTTTGGAAATGAGACCTTTATCAGAACCTTTAACTATAAAAATATTTTCCCAATTTGTTACTTCCCTTCTAATCTTGTTTGCATTAGTATTGTTTGTACAGATACTTTTTAGTTTGATGTAATCAAAATCTTCTATTTTGTGATCAATAATGATCTCTAGTTCTCCTCTGGTCATAAATTCCTTCCTCCTCCATAAGTCTGAGAGATAGACTATCCTCTGTTCCTCTAATCTATTTAGACCATCTATATCTTAAATGAAAGTCAGATCTATTGAAGATATTTTTCAGTATGAGGAAATGTTGAGCATGTTTGTAGTCAGAAAGAAAAAATGATAAGACAAGGAGAAAGCAAAGATTGTGGGAACAGCTTGTTAGAGAAGATAGAAGGGGACTCAGTCAAAGGCATGTGGAGAGAGGTTGGCCTTGTGAGAAGAGCCATTATATCTCCAACAAAGATTGGGCTAAGAGAAGAGAGAATAGGAGATGATGCCAGGGTTTTTTTAGATTTACAGAAAAGAAGAGAAAACTCATTATAAATGGTCTTTAATTTCTCAATAAAGCATGAGGTCTGTAGATGAACAAAAGGGAGAGAAATTGGTGTGGTAAATGAGAAAAAAAGAGAAGTTCTTAAATAGCCTCTGTGAAGAGTAAGCTAGAGAAAGTGGTACAGGTGAATCTGGATGTTGGCTAGTCCACAAAAGCCTCAAAATGATCCTGTTTTTAACAATTATTACTCTCTCACAATTACATCTAAACATCATGTCTAATATCTTTTCTTTGGTATTTTCTATACTGGGATTGGAGACTTCTAAAATTTAGAAAATATCTCATTTTTACTCCCCCTTCTTCCCATGTCTTTCTCTAAATTTTTTTCCTCTTCATGTTGTTCTCTACGTCCATCTCCAATCCCCAGAGAATGTAAGCTTTTCAAGGTCAAGGACTAAACTTCTTTTTTTGTGTGTGTTTGGATCACAGAGTAAACACTTGATAAAAGCTTGTTGATTTTTCACAGGTTTGCTTTGAGGAACAAATACATTATGGTAATGAGATGAAGAAATAGAAGTGTTAGGTTAAATGTCACCAGACTTGCCAGAAAACCATTAAGTATTACTATAGAAGTAAGCAACTATTCCACTTTTCTGCTTGTCCCCCCTCCCATAACCCTTACCTCATCAATAGCGTCCTGTAACTCATTGACAATGCCATTCTCTAAATTAACCTTTCCTACCTGTTCTAAAAGCAGGGAATGAAGGTTTGATTGAAGGGGTAGAATGTAGTGTTATCTCTGGAGAGAGTGAGAAAGAAAAAATAACAAATATTTCTTAAGTATCTACTATAAGCCAGGCATAGTGCTAAATGCTTTGCAAGTATGTTGTTTCATTTAAACTTACACTTCCTAAATAGTGTAACTGATTTTTATATCTTGGATTTTGTAAAGGAAATGCCTAAATATCTTACCCCTTTCCCTTCTTTCTTTATTATAGTAAAGGTCTATCAGGGATTCTTAACCTGATGTGAGTGAGCTTTAAAAATATATATATGTATTTCAGTATAATTTGTTTCCTTTATAAAGTTATGGATTTTAGTTTGTGCTTTTACAGACATAATTCCAAGAAAGGGACCATAAGCTTTAACAGACTGTCAAAAGGGTCTATATACAAAAAAAGATGTAAGGATCCCTGGTCTATATAATGTTTTGATGGGTCAATTTATATAGAAGAATATAATTTTAAAAATATTGATACTAGGATTATCAAGTTTGTCTTTTCATTTTACAAGTGAGAAAACTAAAACCCTCAGCCACATTGAAGTATAGCTCTTGGAGGCTAGGAAGAAAAGGTATCCTGTCACTAGTACTCCCAAAAGTATGTATTGAGTATGGATTCTACTGTCTCAAAGAGAAGAGATACTTTTAAGAGGACATACATGTTTTCCTATCTCACAGTCAAGATTTCAGAGTTCTTTCAGGAACAATTTCTTCAGATTTAGAGATTGCTTATTTTTTTATTTTTTATTTTTTGGAAAGCAATCGGGGTTAAGTGACTTGCTTAGTGTTAAGTACCTGAAGTCAAATTTGAACTCAGGTCCTCCTGACTTGAGTACTAGTGCTCTATCCACTGGGCCAATTAGCTGCCCCAGCTTGCTTCACTTTAAAATGCCACTTTGAGATCCTACATATTCTACTGCTATTGAAAAATTAGCCCTTTGTCTTTTCTGATATATCTTGGACTTCACCAGAATAAATTTAAACTGAATATTGTGCATAAATATTTACTGAGTACCTTTTATATGTTATATTGAGAGACACTTCAACAATTCAGTGAATCTGCCACTGATGTATATACTTCCTCTATTGATATGCATTGCAACCCATCTATCATCATGGATTTGTTAAGTGACTATTATGTACCAGGAATAGTACTAGGCAGTATCCATACATTTTTATCTCATTCTGAAATATGGAAACACACATGGAGATAACACATGCTGACAGATTTTCCTAAAAGATTGGATACAAAAAGAAGAGGTTATAATAAAGCTAGCATTTATATATACCTACTGTGTGCCAAGCATATGCTAAGTACTTTACAAATATTATCTCATTTCATCTTTACAACAAACCAGAGAGTTAGGAGATATCATTATAGCCATTTTACATTTGAGTAAATTGAAGCTAACAGGTTAAGTAATTTGCCCTAGTCACCTGGCGAGTAACTATCCGAGGCCAGATTTGAGGTAGAGTACTCCATCCAGTATCTCCTAGCTCCTTTGGAAATAAAATAGCCTATCACTTGAGTGATGGTGAGATCCACTGACGATTTTTTCAGTATTGGAGAGACTTGATCATGTTTGTAGTCATCAGAGAAGGAACAGTAGGTCCTGGGAGACAGAAAGAACAGTAAGATACTTCTTCCCCTTAAAGGCAAACTGAGTGATCCTAGGCTTTTCCCTTCTTAGGAAGTGCAAAGAAGGAATTGGAAGGTATTCAGATAACCAAAGGACCTCCTCTGGAGCATGCTGTTTAGGATCACTGAGGTTAGACCTGAAGGAGACCTTGGAGAGCTCTAGCCCACATTCTTCATTCTGCAGATCATTATCATTTGTGTTTCAGAGGATGCCAGGGAAAAAGAAAGAGAAATGGAGAGATTGGGTTTTGTTAGTGAAACTGAGATGTTCTTTTTCCAAATTAGCAAACATCCAAACTTGATATCTACTGCCAAGTCTGTGTTGTGTAATGCCTATTGATATTCCCCACTTCTTAAACCCCAGTTTCCTAAAAGCACAAGTTAATCTGATCTTTGTAAGAAAAGAGGCAGAGACTTCTGCATTGCAGGCTTCTAGGAGTGTTGAGAAAAGGAGAGAGATTGCCACCTACTGTCAGACATATCACCTGCTTGTCCATTTACTCGCTTGAAAGCTTAAGACTGGCATAAACAGATTTTTTTTTCTTTCTTTAGCTAAGATACAACCAAATTATCTCTTATATTCAGCAATATGATGTCTAAAATTCTTCCTCCTTTCATCCTCTCCACCTACAATCTCCCAGCACTCTTACCCTCATATCTAATGATCTGCCTATTTATATTTCAAAAGTTCTTAATCTGAAGTCTGTGAACTTGTTTTCACATATGTATATATGTACATATGTAATGCATATATGTATTTCAATATAATTGTTTTCTTTTGTAATCTTACATATCTCATTTTATGTATTTAATGGCATTATTCTGAAATGGGGTCCATAGGTTGCATCAAATTGCCTAAGGGGCCCAGGACCCCCCAAAAAGTTGAGATCCCATGGTGGGAAAAGTCAGGGGAAATCCAATATCTTTTAATAGTATTTTATTTTTTCAAATACCTGTAAAGATAGTTTTCAATATTCATATTTGTAAAATTTTGTGTTATAAATGTTCCTCCCTCCCTTTCCTACTTCCCCTCTCCCCCTCCCCAAGACAGCAAGCAATCTCATATAGGTTAAATATGTACACTCCTTTTAAACATTTCCATATTTGTTATGTCATACAAGAAAAATCATACCAAAAGAAAAAAAAAAACACGAGCAAAAAACAAACAAAAGAAGGTGAAAATAATATAGTTTATATGTATTCAGTCTCCATAGTTCTCTCTCTGGATGTGATTGGTATTTCCATCGAAAATCTGTTGGAATTGCCTTGAATCACCATATTGTTGAAAAGAGTCAAGTCTATCAGAGTTAATCATCACAGAGTCTTATTGCTGCTGTGTACAATATTCTCTGGTTTTGCTCATTTCACTCAGTATCAGTTCATATAGGTCTTTCCAGATTTTTCTGAATTCAGCCTGCTCATCATTTATTATAGAACAATTATATTCCATTACCTTCATATACCATAACTCGTTCAGCCATTGCCCAATTGATGGGCATCCACTCAATTTCTAGTTCCTTTTGGCCTATCATTTAAATACAACCAAAGAAGCAGTCTGTGTTCAGAGTAGTTGCCTCTATCAGCATAAGCTCATAGATACTTGAAAGAATAAGATCTTGTAGCTACCACTCCCTCAAAGTCATCCTTTCCAAAGTCAAAGTTTCAACATAGTCTAAAACTATATTTTTAAATTTAAAAACCCAGAAGCTTTGATTTTCCAAAGTTAAAACTGCAGTTCTAGAGGGTTCTAAGAGTCTCCAAAAACCATCTTGGGGTATATTAAAGATTGTAATAACTGATGTCTGGGAATTGCAAAGCTCTTTACAGACATTATCTCATTTAATCCTCATAACGACCCTGTGAAGTAAGTGCTAAAGATAAATTGTTGTCTGTAAGACTATACAGTGTGGAGGGATCCACAGAATGATAGTACAAGAATATACAAACTAACTACCAGACATCTGACTGTCCACCACTGCAGCTGAGTCCCAAGCCTATACTTTCCTTAGAAAAACACTGAGTGTGTTTGTCTTTGTATGTATGTGAGACTGGGTGAAAATGAGGGCTATATGGAAACACAGCTTCAGTGTACATGTGAGCATGTGCATTTTTAAGCCAAGTATCCCTTTTAGACCCTTTCCTAGACTCTTTTGGCAATTTGGAGAAACCTATGAGCCCCTTCTCAGGATAATGCTTTTAAACACATAAAATAAAATGTATAGGATTAGAAAGAAAACCAATTACATTGAAATGCATCAAAATATTGTATTTTATTTATTCACTTGTATTATATAGATTTTCCCATGACTTAGTTTACTTTCAATTTGAGTAGCTTAAATATTATTTACAACTTGTATTTCTTATGTTTATTTTTTTTTAAGTTTGCAGACCCCAGGTTAAGGAACTTTGATTCCTAAATAATGATACAACCAGGAATTTTTTTACTCTTCATCAAAAATAGTCTTGCATAGCCCTCCCTTCATATGTACTATGATAGAGTAGCTATGACAGAGAAGGGAATGTGGGGATGGAAAAGGAGAAAGAGAACTAAGGTATTTCAGGGTCTTAGAATCTCCCAGGTATAGGCTGAATTGCTTCAGGTAGGAGAAATTTCTTTGTAAACTAAGAACTGCTGCAGAGAGAAGGCTGAACTCTGAGGAACAGAGGATGTTTTGGAGACAAGATATGCTTCTGTGGACACAAGATATGCTTCTTCTTATTGGGGAAGGAGGAATTCCAACAGCAGGGGGCATGCTTTTCTGGGCAGGGGAGCTTATTCTTTCCACAAGGGACTTTTGTTAATTCCTTAAGAGCAGGGACTACATTTTGCCATTATTTGTGTCTCTGTCACTTTAGTTTCTGGTACATTGTTGTTCAATTTTAGTTGTGTCCAATTCCTTGTGACCCCATTTAGGGTTTTCTTGGAAAAGATACTGAAATAGTTTGCTCATTTTACAGATGAAGAAACTGAGGTAAACAGAGTTAAGTGATTTGCTTAGGGTCACTCAGCTAGTAAGTGTCTGTGGCCAGATTTGAACTCAGGTTGGCCTTCTGTCCATTGTGCCTTTTAGTTGCCTATAGTGGGCATTAAATAAATTATAGTTGATTGACCGAAGCAATAAGGCACTTCAACATCACCACTTTCAACTGTAGGGATGAGGATGAGACATTGTCTAACACAAGAGGGATAAAAGGGCATATTGTGCAGTATCTGAACAAAATGGGGAGACTCCAAAGCACCAAATCCCAGCTTACTATGTCTCCTAGAAACAGTTTTACAAAGACGGGACAACTTTCCTTACTTCCTTGCCCATCCTCTCCTGACTTGAGATTACTTCTTTAGTCTTTCCTAGAGCACATCTTCCTTCAGTCCATATGAGGCAGTTGGAGGGACTGATGAGGGAGAAAAACTATGCCCTCCTTCAGTTATTGGCATGTGAAGTAAAACCCCATTCATCCTAAATTAGTTAGAGCTATTTATGCTATTAAGGTGTGTATGGGAAAACAATACCTGTCGGTATGGACTGAATTCAAGAATCAGAAGCTTTGTGATATACTAGTATTAGCTCAAGAGGTAGTTAGATGGCACAACAGAATGTCAAGACTAGTGTCATGAAAATCTGAGTTCAACTTTGCCCTTAGATACTTACTAGCTATGTGACCCTGGACAAGTCACTTAATCCCATTTGCCTCAATGTCCTCATCTGTAAAATGAACTAACGATGGAAATGGCAAACCACTCCACTGTCCTTACCATGAAACCCCCTGAAAAGTCATGAAGTGTCATATATTGCTGAAAACAACTGAACAACAAAATACTAGCTCAGAACCAAGTCATTTCCCCCTTTTTTTTTGGGTCTCCATCATCCTGATAAATAAAAGAAGAGGACTGGTGAGAAAGCATAGTATAATGGAAAGAGTAATAGATTTAAAGCCAGAGTTCTTGCGTTTAAATGCAGACTTCTCTATCTATTATTTATGTGATTGTGAGCAAGTCTTGTAACCTCCTTGGGTCTCAGTTTCCTTATTTGTGAAATGAGGGATTAAATGACTTTTTAATTCTTTGATGCTTTATCTAGACATTTATATAAGCCTCAAGCTTCATAAAGCTCATTTTACAGATGAAGAAATTGAAGTAAACAGAGTTAAGTGATTTGCCTAAGGTCACCCAGCCTAGTAAGTGTCTGAGATTTGAACACCTTCTGCCCGGTGTGCCCTTTAGATGACATAGTGGGCACTAAATGAATGATATTCATTATATTCATTATTTCCCTTGCTCTTCCCAACACCACTCTGCACCAAATGCTATTAATTATCCCCATTTAGAGATGAAGAAACTAAGGCTCAAGGTCATTAAGTGTCCAAGACAGAGTCTGAGCTCTCTTTTCCTTGGCTTTAACTATGATTCCACAGTGCCTCTCAGAAAGATCTGAGACTGATTCTGTGAGGTAATAATTCCTGTTTCATCTAAGCTAAGAACCAAGTATATAAAGAACATTCTGTAACTGGAGCATGCTTTAAATATAAACAATGACTTCCTCTGTATATTTGGGAGTTATATGTATGTTGCATCTGTAGACAAACCGCTTAACAATGTACAGATTTGCCAGTGAATATTTAGAGATGTTGCTATGTCTGACCTTGGTATTTGATGAACGTGTGTGAGAGAAAGACAGAGAGACAGAGACATAGGCAGACGACATGGGGCGTGGGGAAGAGAGAGGGAGTAAGGAGAGAAAAAGAAAGATGAAAAAGACATAATGAGGGAGACAGAGAAAGAGAGAGAGCGAGGAGAAAGAGAAAGGGAGAAAGAAAGAGTGTGCAGACATTTTCTCTTCATTGATTTTTAACTCTGGGCTGCGAAATGGTTCCCCCTCCCCCTTCTCCCACGTTACTTAAGCCTTATATTCTTGGTCCTGTTCCCAGGGAAGAGTGACCCTGCTGGGAAGTAGTTTATTCTTATTTTTTCCCATTTCTCCCCCCTTGTTCGGGAAGCAGAAGCTGCTAGCCTCCATCCCCCTTTCTTCTCCTCCCCATTAACCTTATTGGCTCCTTTCCTTTAGCAAGAGCTAAAAGGCCTAGGCAGTCATTGGTTCAGCAAAAAAAAATCAATGATCCAATGAAATGCAAGCTTGGAAGTTGTTGCTAAACCAATGGGAATCTTAGCTGTCAAGGACAAAGAAATGAGCTTTTCCAAGAGTTGAAGCGCAGAATTCAGAAAACGGGCAGCAGATGGCAGCAGATCAAGCTGCATTGATGGCAGCCTGTCAGCTTCCTATTGCCCGCATTGGGTGGGGATGGGGATGGGGTGGGGGTGGGGCAGGGAGAAGGATAGAAGGATACATGTTATCTGTTAGTTCTCCCTTGATATAAAGTAACTGAATCTTGTATCTCAGTGTTGCAGATTTGGGGAATTGGAAATAAAGTACATAAGAATTTGTGTTTAATTTGAGTTTCTGCAAGTTTGAATCTGTTGCCCCGTCTGTGGCTGCGGCCTCTATTTTGCCATTATCCATTTCTCACTCCCACCCCACCCAAGGTTGTTGCACGCTATAGGTACTGGAGGCTGAAACAATGAAACTTTTTTTATTCCAGCACTGCCATTCCAGCAAAGGGGTTGAAAGGATCTTTACTTAAAGAGGGAGGGGTCAGCATTCTGCTATGGAAAAAGTAGTGACTTCCTTGGAATTAAAGTCTGGGTGTAGTCATTATCTTTGTTGCATTCATCCTCATCAGTAATATTTATATGTTACTTTAAGGTTTGCAAAATGTTTGACAAATATTTTCTCATTTGAGCCTCATAAGAACCCTAGAAGAATAGACATTATTATTATAGAGACCGAGGCAGATAAAGGTTAAGAGATTTGCCTTGAATCATATGGGTAGTAAGTGTTTAAGGATAGATATGAACTTATGTCTATCTGATGCGAGGTCTGGCACTCAATCCACTGCACCACCTAGCTTCCTAGTAAGAATAATCATCTTACTGTTGTTGAATCATTTCAACAATGTCCCAGTTCTTTGTGCCCCCATCTAAGGCTTTGTTGACAAAGTTTGCCATTTCCTTCTCCAGCTCATTTTACAAATTCTATCCACTGTGCCACCTATCTGCCTAATAATGATAATGATAATAGCTGCCATTTATACAATCAAGAGGGTTGCAAACCACTTTACATACTTATCTCATTAGGGAATTAATTTTTACCTCCCTGATTCCTGTTCCCCACTTCATCCCCACCTTGTCCCCAGTTGAAAGCTTGATGTAACAGAAAATGGCCAATAATCATAATTATCCAAAAAATGAAATGAGATGGCTTGAGAAGTATGTTTTCTATATTCCTTGGAATCATTCTAGCAAAACTTTAATGTGGCATAGTGGATGGAGTGCCATGCCTGGGGTCAGGAAGACTCATTTTCCTGAGTTCAGATCCAGCTTCAGTCACTCATCTATGTGACCCTGGACAAGTCACTTAATTGTTTGCCTCAGTTTCCTCATCTGTAAAATTGGAGACAAATGGCAAATGATTCCAGGATCTTTGCTAAGAAAAATTCAAATAGGGTCATAAATAATTACTGGCAACTAAAACTACTAACAACAAACATTTGTCAGGTATACTTAAAGATTCATATTCAGGTTGGACTAGATGATCTCTCCATCCAATCAGAAATTTATCATCTGTAATTCACCCCCAAATTTTTCATGACACTTTGCCTGGATTTCTACTTGGAATTTATCTCACTTTTCTTTGTTCCAAATTTATTTTCTTACTTCCCTACATCCTTAGGTTTTAAACTCCTTAACAGTAATGTCTGCAAGCTAGGTGGTATAGTGAATAGAGCATCAACTCTGGATTCAAAAGGACCTGAGTTCAAATCTGGCCTCAGACACCTGCCTCTTATGTGCCCTATGACCTTGAGCAAGCCACTTGATCTTATTGCCTCCCTCTATCTCCCTTCCTCCCCTGAAAAATTAACCTCAGAAACAAAACAAACAAACAAGAAAACAACATCCGCCTTCTGTGACAGATCATCTAGGATCAACTATCTTTGTATCCCTAATGCCTCACGTGGCACCTTCTTGTGTTTCTTTTGTTTGTCCAGATCTGTGATTTCATTTGTGTTACAGAAATTCCCTTACATACATCAATTCTCTCTCTCCTTATTATATGCCAACAACTCCTCTGTGAGTATGGTCTAAGACAAATGCTTGGGAGCAGTGATATGTAACCCATAGTTACATATCTAGTATGTTTTAGAGGGAGGATTTGAATAGAGCTCTTTCTGATTCCAAAACTGACTTCTATTCACAGCTCCATGCTGCCTCTCTTCTAGTATATAATTGGTGCCTAAATATTACTGGAATTTAATGGAATTTAGGACATTTTCCCCAAGTCTACAAACTAGAATCATAGAATATTAGGATTGAAAATGAACTAGACATCATTTAATCCAGCCCCATCATTTTATAGATGAAGAAAAGCAGCTTTAATATCATAAACCAAGTTTATGCCCAAATTGATCACTTCTGCCATTCATGTATTTGGAGAGGGATACATTTAATAATGTACCAATTTTGTATCTGGAGGTAGAATTCAACAACTGGGGACTGCTGACAGATGCTACCAAATTGGGTAATAACAGTAACCATGACTACCCAATGCCCAGCTTATGAAAGGCACTGAGTAAACATCTGATAAAAGGAATTTAATTTCCAAGCACAGAGTTTTAATGAATGCTCAATGTGGTTCAGAACTGCCTTAAAAGCCCTCCCCTGTCATCCTCCCTCTACCACTTTTATCGTGAGATTTAGTAAACCATCAATACTAGCTCTTTCAGATGCTGACTTTTCAGGAAATGGTTTCTAGTATTGACCTATTGTTCCAAGGTAGTGATTGAATAGGAAGTGTTGTGCTTTGTAACTACTGAAGGAAAGAAATACTGGATTTTATATCAGAACATTCACATTCAAATTCTGGCTTTGGCACTTGCTATCCTAGAAAGGTCACTTTTTTCTAGGACTCAGTTTCTTTCTTGACAGAGTGATGAACTTCAACTAGGTTTTCCTTAAGGATCTTTTCAGGTTTCATCTACTAAGATTCTATAATAGTGAAAACTGATGATCTGCAATGATTAAGAATGTTACTGTGTCCTTACAGACCTGTGATCCAGAATTTTAAATCAATAGCTGAATCTAGTTCAAAGAGCTAGACCTGAAAAAACTTAATGGAAATGTTGTATCATCTGTAATTCACCCCAAATTGTCCCCATACGGAATATTTCTTGGTCACCTTCTTTCTGTTTCTTTTTTTGTTTTAGGAAGAACAAAAAAGCAAATCCAAAGTCTGTGCCAATGTGTTTTGTGGTGCAGGCCGGGAGTGTGCAGTGACCGAGAAGGGAGAACCAACCTGTCTTTGTATTGAGGTAAGTTATTCAGCAAAAAGGATAGCTTCGGAAATGGCATGTGGCTGTTTTGTTAAGGGCTGGCTTTCACAAAGATACTGTAGAATATGTGTGTGTATGTGTCTATGGATCTATGTATATACATACGTGTGTGTATATGGAGAGAAAAAAGAGAGAGAGAAAGAAAGAGAAAGACAGAGACAGAGTGTATGTTGGTTGGTCGGTTGTCCTTCATTCTCAAAGATGACCAAAATGACATCACTATCCAACTGTGGCTGATCAGCCCAACATGAGCTCAAAATATCTGCCACAGGTTGGACACAAAGAGTCCCTATGAATATTTGGGGTGATTCTTTAACTTTGTGCATCTCGAGTTTCTCTTGAACTACTTCAATTCTCTTGCTCACAGAGCACAGGACTTTAATGAGGACACACAGTCCTGTGCCAGTGTCTCCCATGTCATACAATCAATTCTAAAGTTCTTAGAGAGTGTCCTTGGATTGCCTTTTCCGATTATCTTATATGTATATGTGCATGTATGTGTGTATATACATGTGTGCATATGCATGTGTGTATGTGTGTATCCTTCACAGGATCACAGTTTTAGAACTCAAAGGAATATTGGAAGTTCAAGTGCTGTTATTATTCACATTTACAGTTGAAGAAATTGAGGCAAACAGAGATTAAGTGCCTTGCCCAGGGTCACACAGCTAGTAAGTATGTGAAGCTGCTTTTAAGCTAAGTTCTCTCTGATCAGTGCCTCTATCTACTGTTCCACCTTGCTGCTTCTAGATCAAGAAATTGAGGCTTAGAGAGGTTTCCTCAAAGCCACAGAGGTAATAAGTGGTAATAAGCTGGGTCTGAAACCTAGGTGGATCCCAGGATTCTTTTTCTTGTACCACACTGCTATCCATATTAATTTAGAAATGGAACAGAATAGCCCTTCATCTATTTTAGTGACCTTAGGGATTTTTTCATTCTGGAGTAAAAACAAATCCTAAATGATTCATTGTAATTATAAATGCATTTTCTGAAGATTCATACTTGGGGAATCAGAATAAGAATTAGAGAAATAATCATATTTACTTCATTGTAAGAGACTTGCAAATAAATCTTACTCCTGATATGAATTACCATAGGAAAGCTGCCTTGTAGGCCTTTGTCCAGAACTCCTGAATTAGGAGTATGCCAATAATGCTCAGACTTAGAACCATCATGAGATGTGTGGTAAGGGTGCTGGATATGGAATGAGAAAAACCTGGGTACAGCTCCCTACTTGGCAACTCATTACCAACCAAAAGGTCAAATCATTTAAATTCTTTGGTCTCAGTTTCTTCATCAGTAAAATAAAAAAACTTTGGAGTATATTACCTTTAAGTTCTACTCCAGCTCTAAATCTGTCATGTAAGCCTTTCCTTCTAATTAAACATTTCCCTAGTCTGTTCATTATCAAAAAACCACATTATAGCCTGAAGAAAAATCAGAAAACTTTTCAATGAAATATAATTGAAATTAAAAGAATAAAGTTAAACTATAACAAAGACTTCATGTGCAGTAGACCAGAAATAATACAACAATGGTAAAAAGACTCACTATTTAATAAATATTTCAAAGAAAGGGCAATTGAGATATATATGAATGGAGAAGAATTGAATCCATATACCTCACACTAGGAATAGCAATAAATTCAAGATGGGTTAGTTCTAAACATAAAAATAAAATAGCCTACTTAACAAAATAACAACAAAAGAAAATTTAAGAGCATATTTATGACAACTGTGGAAGGGAAATGGACTCTTGGCTAAGACAAGATGTAGATTTCCAGTTTTATTAAGAAATAAAAATGAAAATTTTTGCATAATAAAGCACAATAACATAAATATCTCAGGGAAAGCAACATATAAAGAGGAAATAAATGTAAAAAATGGCTAAAAGCTTGGTTTTCCAAATATTGAAAAAATTGACATATGTATTATGCATTTATATATATATTTATGCTAATATCAGAGTTTACTTAATAAGTGGTTAAAGAAGATGAACAGCAAAGTATCAATAAAATAATAATGATAATAATAATGATATGATGATGATGATACTAATTACTGAGATTTATAAATAACTTTAAGGCTTCCAAAGGGCTCTACCTATATTATTTCATTTGAAGTGCCCTGCCCTTGTTAACATTTACAAAATGCAAATTAAAACAACTCCAAGATGCCACTGTATACCTATTAAAATAGCAAAAGCAAATTGGAATGATAAAACTCAATATTGAAGGATTATATATGGGAAAGGGTAGTCTAAAACATTGCTAGTGGCCATAGACATCTATCCATCCACTCCTTCTGGGTGGTAAGCTGTCAAGATGAAGAAGAAGATATACCAAGCTGTTCATACTCTTTAACCTGGTAGTTGCTCTTTGGAAAATATATTTTGATACTCATGATTGCACCCATGTGGGTATTTCCTCTATTCTTGTGGTTTGTAGCCCTTTCATGTCTTAGTAACAAAAATCATATCTCGCATTTATATAGCAGAGTGCTTTACAAATATCTCATTTGAGCAATCAATAAATATTAAGTGCTACCATATGCCAGGTATTTGCTAAGGGCTAGGGGCACAAAAAAAGAGGCAAAAGATGGTCTCTTCTATCAAAGAAATTACAATCTAATTGGGAAGATCAGGGAATAAATATGTAAAGCAAATTCTGTTGTCCATATATGATTCTTCATGAGGTTTGAGGTTTCCTTAGCAAAGATACTAGAATGGTCTGTCATTTCCTCCTCTGGCTCATTTGACAGATGAGGAAATTGAGGCAAACAGGGTGAAGAGAATTGCCTGGGAATACACAGTTAGCACATGCCAGAGGCAAATTGAACTCAGTGCTTCTTGGCTCTAACTACAGCACTCAATCTGCCATACCACACTACAAGGAGAAGCCTTATCCATCTAAGGGGGAAGTTCACCAATGAGCAGGTTGGTGCCTGTGTCAGAGGCTATAAGAACATCATATTTATCCTTGGGTCTGTTCCAGCAATGCAAACCTCACAAGAGGCCTGTGTGTGGCAGTAATGGGAAGACTTACCTCAACCACTGTGAGCTGCACCGTGACGCTTGTCTCACTGGATCCAAAATCCAGGTGGACCATGATGGACACTGCAAAGGTAAAGTGAGTCCGGGTAGTCTGTGACCTTGAATTGGGCTCAGAGGTATGGGTGCTAGACCAGTTGAACAGATTAAAAAAAGAAAAGATTCACTGAAACTTTGCCAATTCTTCCCCATTCCCTTCCAGCTCCTACCCAAATCCTCATTAATCATTGGCCTTTTTCCTAGAGATGATGCTGGTTTATCTAGGTCTCTGACAGACTGTCAAATTCTCTACAAAAATCTTTTGACCTTATTTCCAGCTGGGTAATAGGTTGTACTCATAGGACCATAGATTAAGAGTTGGGAGGGACCTCCCAGGTCATTGAGTCCAGCCCTGTCATTTTATCGGTGAAAAGACTAAGGTCATTTAGCTAGTAAATATCTGAGGTTGGTATGGAACCCAGGTTTTCTTGATCCTAAGTATATTTTTCTTTCTCTTATATCGAATTTGTGGAGCCCCTAGCTGATTTCTATATGTTATTATAAAATTTTCTCTGTCTATCCTTCTGAATAAAATGTGAAGGAATTTGGGAACACTTCAGCATATTCTGTTACCTTGGTTTTATGCTTTAACCACCTCTCTTTTAGGTGAAAAGACCTTTGACCCCGTTCTCTAATCCTTTCATATTACTAGAATAGAATAGGTATCCTGGGCCTTGGATGCTCAATGAATTAGGACCTGGGCAATCTGATAAAATGCTGGGGATCCATTTGGCTTCTTTCTGGAAGTTAGTTTCATTGAAATGAAGGGAGACTTAAGGTAGAAAATAATAACAGTGCTACACATATCTCAACTGCCTCCCAGGAGAGGACTAACCATAATAATGAAATGATCTCATTTTCTACTTTGACAAGTCACACAATTTTCCATTTCCTTTGGCAGAGAAGAAACCAGCAAGTCCTTCTGCAAGCCCAGGTGAGTATCTGCCTTTCCTAACCAGCCCACATTCAGGAAACTACTTTCTAATGCTTGACATCAGGTTTGTGTCATTATCAGTAGTGACGTCAGTGGACATGGCACAGAAATGGGTATTGATCCAAAAAGGTCAACTCTGCATTTTACGCATCAAATTGAACCAGTGGGTTATATTGATGTGAGCAAGATTTAAACTTTTTAGAGAAATTATAACTGAGTTTCCCATTCTCCTTCACTTGTCTGCTGAGTCCTGTGGTTCTTGGTCCTAAAAAATCAGATAACCAACACAGTTAAATCATACACTTAAATTCTATTAAATAACTCATGTATATAGAGCTTTGAAACTTACTAATTGCTCTCTTTACCACAAACCTGTATGGTCATTAGTACAAGTATGTTTATTTCCCTTTTAAAGATAAGAAAACTGAGGCTGAAAAAGATTAAATAACTCACGCCAAAGTCATACAGTTAGCATTCAGAGCTGTAATGGCTGGAAATTCCATTAAACTCATTTGTATTTTTTTCATTAGTTTCCACCTGTGGGTATTTCAGGTCTCTTCTCATCCTGTTTTTCCCACTCTGGTTTCCCAATCCTTCCTCAGCCTGAATGTGATGTCTGATAGCTATCCCATAACATTTTTAAAAATACTGATGCATTGAGGGCTTGAATGAAATCATGGATGTAAAACACTTTGCAAATCTTCAAAGTGCTATATAAGCACCAATTATCATTATTGTTATTATGTTGTTATTGTTGTTGTTGTTGTTAACCTACAGTCACTAGGCATTGAGTCTGGTGAAGACTTTATTCTCTAAGCATTCTACTGTGCTTTTGCTGAGCTTAAGCAATGTTTATAAAGCAAAATAGGGGTGGGCTGGTAAATGTTTAACCACCAAGATTTCTATTTAAAAAACTACATGCACCTACATTTTAAAATTAATCTGAATTATCAACACTTTCTTAAATCTACACAATCAACAAAACAATAAATCAAGCCCTGATATAGGGCAGTTGCCAATTTCTGAATGTAAATGCTCCCACTGAAAATTTAATTATGAGCTTGGAGCCAGTTAAAGCCAAATGTAAAGCTTTCTTGGGAATATTTAACAGCAGTTTATATTAAAACAATCTCAAATGATATATAGAGGAGCTAGATATTGCAGTAGATAAAATGCTGAACCTGGACTTAAGAAGCCTGATTTCAAGTCTGGCCTCAGAACTCTTATTAGCTGTGAAAACCTGGGCAAATCACTAACCCTATTTGCCTCAATTTCCTCATCTTTAAAGTGAGAGGGAGAAGAAAGTGGTAAACTACTCCAGTATCTGCCATTAAAACCCCAAATAGGATCATGAAAAGTCATCTTAAAGAACTAAATAACAACAGGTTTATAAGTTGATAAGGATGAGAAACCTGCAGAATATTACTTTATATGATGAGATAGAATGTTCACATTAAAGACCCAGAATCAGGTGGATTGAACAGTCATAATAGTAAAATTGACATTTTATTTGTGAACTGCTTCAACACAGCAGTTGGCCAGGATAGGATCATTTTTTTTTCATTTTAGCTTGCTAATATCTATCTGTAACCCAAGAAGTATACAATGTGGGTCTATCAAGCATTTTTTCCCTTTATCTTGTAATCAAAACATTTGTTCCTGTAAAAATCCTGTAAATAAGGATTAATGAAACGTTCTCTTAAATATTTTTTCTTTCCTGCATTTCTCTTACCTATCTTGCATGCTTTCTTTCTCTATTTCTTTCTTACTTTCCTTGTATCCTCCCTACCATATCCCCCCCCTTTTTTTTATTTTTATTTTCATCTTTCTTCTACAGTTGTCTGCTATCAATCTGACCGTGATGAGCTCCGGAGGCGCATCATCCAGTGGCTAGAGGCTGAGATCATACCTGATGGCTGGTTCTCTAAGGGAAGCAACTACAGTGAAATCTTAGACAAGTATTTTAAGGTAAGAAATGTTGTTGTTGAATTGTTCAATCATGTTCAACTCTTCATGACCCCTTTTGGGCGTTCTAGGCAAAAATACTGGAGAAATAGTTTGCTATTTCTTTCTTCAGTGTGTCTCCATTTTACAGATAAAGAACTATAGCAAATAGGGGTTTATTGACTTGCTCAGAGTCACACAGCCATTAAGTGTCTAAGATAGAATTTGAACTTAGGATTTCCTGATTGCAGGCTTCATGAGAAGATCACTGCATATTTATTAATTTTAAATTCATTATATGTGAAGCGTGCACGCGCATACATACACATTGTATTCAAGAGTAGGATGGCCACATCTTTAGGACCTCTGGGTTTTTTCTTATGTCTTATTCTAGCTTTGGGGTATAATTTTAACTATAAGGCTTTTGGAATTGCTATAAATTAGGAAAAGAAAACAAGTTTGTCTTTAGCTCCTCCCCAAATTAATAAACATGCTCCCTGCTCTCAGGTAGTTCATTTTCCAATTGAAGAAACAATGTGTCCTTGGAGTGCACTTTACCAGGGAGGCTGAGACTAATGGATTACTTGAGTTCAGCAGCTCTGAGTGCAGTTAGCTAAGCTGATCCCTTATCTCCACTGTCTAACTCTAATATATGTGAGTTCTTGAAGTGAGGGTTCCTGAGCTGCCCCAAAAGAAGGAGAAACTGGCACATATGAAAACTAGAGAAGGTGAAAGCTTCCATACTAATCTTAGTAGGACTGGGTCTGTACTTGGGCAGCTAAGTGGTGCAGTGAATAATAGAGCACCAGCCCTGAAATCAGGAGGACCTGAGTTCAAATATGATCTCATACATTTAACACTTCCTACCTGTGTAACCCTGGGCAAGTCACATAACCCCAACTGCCTCAGCAAAAAAAAAAAAAAAAAAAAAAAAAAAAAAGACTCCCAAGATATCTACATTATAAATAGAAAGCAATCTCAGTGGGAAGGAACAATGTGGAAGGGAAGGGGATCTCAAGGAATAAAGGCACATGCCCACAGACATATACAAATACCTAATAAATTTATATCCACCCAGATACAGACATACTTAAAACATAAATCACAAAGGCAAACGGACAGAAAAACAGTTTCTTTTAGATATGAAGAGATGTAAACACATGAAGACCACTGCATATGTTTGAATTTACATTATTGGACGCTCTGAGGTATGCCCCAATATAAATACACATGCACAAAGATAAACCATCACAGGTACACACAACTGTGAATGACAATTATCCTCCTTTAGATACACAGACAACTACAGTGAATGACAATTAGGCATCCCTCAGAGATTGCTTAGAGGAGTGTTACTTAAGAAGCAGAGTTATAGCAGCAGGCTCCTAGTGCTCCCTGGAAACATGCAAGATAGAAAGAGGAGAAAGAAAAGATGTAGAAGACTTAAATAATTCATTACCTGTCAGCATTTGCTTATCAGGAACTGTCCCTGGTCCTTTTTGCCCCTGCAGTCCCCACCTCAAGTAAGTGTCGCCAATTTTCCATTCTCACCTAGAGGAGCAGAAGCACCTAGGCTGGGATTGGCTACCAGCCACAAAGGAAGATTGTTTCTGTAATGGAGCCTTTGTTTTTACATCACTTTTTGTTTTTATTTACAGTTGCCTGGTCTTTTTTCAACTTATATAGGGTCCTTGACTCCTTCCTGACTATTTTGCTGACCCTTTGTCCAAAGCCCTAACCAGGACAGGGCAACTGGGACCTTACCCCAGAGTGCTGAAGTGACATCACTTGCCAGTGCCTAATTAGCAAGAATACACCTCCCCCCAAACCTCGATATCTTTGTCTCCTTATCACAGAATGGTGTCCTGACCAACATTTCCCCTATTCCCCAAAATGAGAGTATGTTTGTGCCACTTTCTCTGACTGAACAAATTCCTACTTATGGCTTGGCTTGTGTCTTAACCCATTCTTGTTGAAATATCTCCTTGCTAATTAAAGTCATAATTCTAGAACCTGGCAGTGAAGGCAGAGATCACAATATGGCCAGCCAGGCATTAAATAGGTTAAGAGAGAGCAGGGGTCAAAGCTAGGCAAGTCTCCAGAGACAAAGAGACCTTGGAAGTAAGACAAGGCCTGCCTCAGAGAGGAAACTTTTCATATTCTCCCTTAATAAATGCTTGTTCCCTTCCCCTCTTTCTGTCACTGGAGGAAGACAGAGCCTGATTTCCTTGGGTGTGGATAGATAGAGCTGGGTGACTTAGGCTGTTCCAGAGCAACCAAACCCAGTAGCTACTGTCAAAAGTGGCATTTCTACGAACCCTTTAGAAGGAGGCAGCTTATCAAAGTGTTGAAACAATACTCACTTCATTTTGCTCAGAGATTCAATAATCAGTTTTATTTAACTGTCCTGAAGATGCAAACTTCTAGGGACAATCCTTTCTCAAATCTGTTCTTAGAAAAACAGACCTGCACTTACTTACTCCATTGCTCAGCACACCAATGACCCTTCAGGTTGAAGTATTCCTGGAAGGGAAAGCACATCAAAGAACGGTGCTAGAAATAAAAGGTGGAAAGAGAAAGAAACTTGGACAAGACAAGACACTTGATAGCAAGATAAATTATCCTTGACAGGAGTTTGTTAGGAACACAGGCATTTCTGTGGTAATTACAGCACCTGGGAGCTCTGAGACCCAGACCTCTCCACAAGGAGGGGTTTGTAGCTTTGTAGTGTTAATAATGGGCCTTTGGTGACATAAGCCTCAGGTATTAGAGACACCTACAATTAGATTTGATTACTGGGTACCTGTATCACACTCCCATATCCACACATCTCCATCTACCCCTCACCTACAAATCTATACTGAAACAGATCTCATCTATAAAAAGCTCCCTTGAGGAAAAAAAAATCTATGCTAAAAGGTCTTCTCCCACTTCCATCATTGAATTTCTCTTCTTGTGAGAGCCAAGATTTGTAAACCAAATGCTCTGAGAACTCCACTGAGTTGATTGGAGGACTTCTCTTTTCATTTTCAACTGACCCAATTGATACTAACATTTATTTAAGATGTCTCATCTACAGGTCTTAAGCAGCTACCAGTTGGTGATGGATTCAAGTGGCTCAAAGTGACAAAGTCTAAACTTATAAAACAAAGATAAATTCTTATCTCTTTATCTCCATTTAGTCACTCCCCTATAACATCAGTGAAACATCTTCTTGGCATGTTTACAGGAAGGATTTGACAGTGACTGCTTTTTTTTTTTTTCCTTTCAATCGCTGGGGTTACAGTATCCAAAGCTCAATTCAAATCCAAATTAAGAAGGCTGATCACAAAGTCATAAATATATTTATAAACAAATAATCTATATCTATTCAATTAGTTATATCCAATTTGGATATAATCTATTCAAATAGCCTGAAGGACATATACCTGGACTCTTGTTTCTTATCTCTGTTTTCTTAGTGTTAAATTATTCTCTGACCCCAGGTATAGCCTGGAGTGGTCCTTAACTTGGTGAGTACTGCCATTCACTTATGAACGTGGAGGCCTGACTCTTCATTCAAAAAACTCTACACTTGTACTTGGCACTAATGCTAAGAGACTTCCCTTCCTTCCTTCCCTTTCTTCTCAATCCAAGCCCAAGGACATGTTTCTTTGCATGTTTCTATTTTCTGAGCTGTAAACTATGGAGAAAGAATATTTTCCAGCTGCCTGTGGCACAAGGTTATAGTGAAAAAAGATGTTTATCAAGAGATCCATTTTTGGATGTGCTTGTTGAACTTCTTGAGAATGATTCTCCATGACTCCATTTGAGATGTTCTTGGCAAAGATACTTTAGTGATTTGCCATTTCCTTCTCTGCCTCATTTTACAGATGGGGAAAAAATGTAACTCTAGTTTACACTCACTTAGAAATCAATACCCTTAGCCATTCAATACTATATCCCTAGGAAGTGCCTAATGTAATAGTCCTCCCCATCAAACTATCATTTATAGCTCAAGAAAGTTCTACACTATGAGAATCACATCTCTAGGAGATCATCTAATCCAAACTCTTGATTTTACGAGTGAGGAGACTAAGTCTCAGAGAAATTAAATTACCTTCTCAAAGTCATAGTGGTGGTAACTAGCAGAGTCAGAAATCACATTCAGGTTTTAGGGGTCAAAGTTCAGAGCTCTATTATATCATGCTGTTTCCTATTCTTCCAGCTCTAAGGTACATCATCATATGATGTCCTATAATTTACAAAGGGCTTTTTTCACAACCGCCCTATAAGATAGGCACTACAGGTATCATTAGCACACTTTTACAGATGAGCAGTTTGGGACCCAGAAAACTTCAATGACTTTCTCACAATCACAAAATTAATAAGGGTTAGAGCCAGGACTCAAACATAGATATTTTGAATTCCAAATCCAACACTCTTTCCACATTATGATGCCTTCCCAAAAATAATAATCCTTTACATTGGCAATACTACCATTATAATTTACAAAGTACTTTCATCCAAACATGTTACCTATAATTATTAACTAGTTTAATTCTAAAAACAACCCTGTGAGATAGTACAAGTATTATTATCACCTTTGGAGAAATGAGAGAAACAGAATTGTTAAGAATTAATTAAGTCAAGTAGTCACACTCATTGTATAGGATAACTTAAAGTCCTTTCCAGTAAGATCAGGGACAAAGCAAAGGTATCCATTATTTACTACTGCTATTTGATATGGTGCTATTAATGCTATTTGTAGCTATAAGATAAAATAAGATTGATAAATAGATTCTCTAAAAGTTGCCTTCTGAGGCAATGTAATCCCTATTCCTGGAAGTCTTCAAGCAAAGGTTGACTTAAGCTCCTGGAAGGTAGGAGCCATTTCTTTTTTCAATCAATTATGTACCAAGCACTATGCTAAGTGCTGGGGCTACAAAAAGAGGCAAAAGACACTCTCTGCCTTCAAAGAGTTTACTATTTAATGGAGGAAACAACATGCAAATGAATATATACAAATTAAGTTCTATTTGGGCAAATTGAAAAAATTAGCAGAGGAAAAGCACCGCAATTAAGAAGAGTTATTTAGAAGGCTTCCTGCAAAATGGGATTTTTATTAGGACAAAAAGGAAGTTGGGGGAGATCAGTAGTTAGAACAGAGGAGGAAGATCTTTCCAGGCATAGGATCCAACCAGAGAAGATGTCTGGAGATATGAGATGGAATATGTTTTTCCTGGAACAGTTAGGAAGACAATACCACTTGATAGAAAAGTACACAATGGAGAGTAAGATATAGGAAAGATGGGAGCTAGGTTATAAAGGTCTCTGAACACTAAGCACAGTATTTTGTAATTAATGGAGTTTATTGAGTAGATGGATGACATGATCAGACCTATATTTTAGGAAAATCAGTGACTGAAAGGAGGATGGATTGAGACTTGAAGCAATCAGACCTACTAGCAGGTGTGATATTGCAGTAATTCAGGTGTGAGGTGATGAGGGCATGCACTAGAGTGGGAATAGTGCCAGAGGAGAGAAGGAAGCATATTCAAGGAATGTTGCAAAAATGGTGAAATGAATAGGCCTTGGTAACAGATTGGGTATGAGAGGATGAGAAATAGCGAGAAGTTCAAGATGACTTCTAGATTGTGAACCAGAAGGACAGGGTGGGTGATATTGCCATCTACACTTATAGGAAATGTTGGAAGGGGGAGAAACTTTTAGAAGAAAAGAGAATGGGTTCTGTCTTAGATGTTCACTTTCATCTCTTACTTTGGTGTAATGTAAGAGGGACCATAAAAAATTGGTCCATGGTCTTCAAAAAAGTAGGACAGTTGAAAGCAAGAAGCCTTATGCTTTATATGCTTTATTTATTTATGCTCTATATGCATAATATATAAGTATGACATAGTATATATCTAATGCATACATAATGTATATAATACGTACATATTTGATATATTTATTTATGGTTTATATGTGATATATAAGATATATTATTGTATATTTGCATACTTATGCTTTATAGCAAGAGATATATTTTGGGACACAGTATAATGTGGTGGAAAAGGCAATGAACTTGAAGCCATAGGGCAGGTGTTCATATCGAGCTCTACTCGTGTAGAGCTCCTGTGTGACTTTGGATAAGACCCCTCTATATTTCTGAGTCTCTTTTAGTTTTCTCCCATACAAAGAAGGAAGTAGAAGGGTTGGTTTTTAAGTTTCCTTCCAGTTCCAGATCTATGATCTTGTGATCTAGTCATCAAATTGACACTTTGTTCAATGCAGTGAAATTCATCACCTATTTCTTCCATGCCATAGCTTCTTTAATGTTCACAGATAGATCAGGTTTCAATTTAATGTCTTATAGGAAAGTAGCTGCATCAGTGTCCATTGCATTGTTCATCTACCTGGACAGATTTTGCTGGAGCTGAAATTGCAAATGGATCATCCAGGAATTTGTGTTGACAGTTCTTCAGGATGGCTTGTGGTTTACATGCCACTTCTGATGAACTTTGTGCTGCTTGGAGCCTACAGGCCATTAATTTGTAACCTTTCCTTTTTCAGCTTACTATCAGAAAACCATCTCGCCAAGGCCGAGGAGGAGGAGAGGAGGAGATGACTAGCTTAGAGCTGTTTGACCTGAAATAGCAAGTCATGCTGAGAATTGTGTTTGTCTTGAGATGCAACAGATTGTTTCATGAAGAGTTAAATATTGACTACAAGACAAAGAGTATGATAGAACAGGCTAGGTCAGTCATTGTTGAGTCTAGACGTCAAGTCAAGAGCAAAGAAATTTAGTTTCAATTGTGATTTCAATGGTCAAAGTTGGTGAAACATGCAGAGAAGTGATGGGCGATTGGTACAAAATAAGTCATATATTGCCAGAGATAGCCTGTGTACTGTTTTGTCTTGTTTAGTGATATTTGTTTTGAGAAAGGATTTTGAGATGAGAGAGCAAAAGAAGAGAAAAACGGTAATTGAGAAGTAAAAAAGAAATCTGTTGTTTTTAAACAGTATCAAAACATTTTAATAGCAATTTAATTACTCTCAGAAAAGATTGATCTGTTGTTTTTGTTGCAGATTTTATTTTTCCTTTTTATTCTTACATTGGCTGGCTAGGGAGGGAAGGAGAAAGGATATATTTTAAAGTGAAGATGATGTAAAAACAAAAAAAGTAGCAAGTGGACGTGGCTCTCTTCAGCAATGAGAGGATCCAAATCAGTTCCAATTGATCTGTAATGAATAGAACCAGCTATACCCAGAGAAAGAACATTAGGAAATGAGTATGGACCACAACATAACATTTCCAGTTTTTCTGTTATTGTTTGTTTGCATTTTTGTTTTTTCTTCTCAGGTTATTTTTACCTTCTTTCTAAATCCGATCTTTCTTGCGCAACAAGTTAACTGTATAAATATGTATACATATATTGTATTTAACATATACTTTAACATATTTAACATGTAGGGGACTACCTGCCATCTAGGAGAGGGGATGGGGGGAAGAAGAGGAAAAGTTGAAACAGAAGTTCTTGCAAGGGTCATTGAAAAATTACCCATGCATATGTTTTGTATATAAAAAAGATATAATAAAAATTAAAAAAATGTATCAAGAAGAATTAAAGGGAAAAAGTAAAGGGAAAAAAGAGGCTTGATCATCCATTGAAAGCACCAAAGTAGAGTTCAGAGAAACAGTTGGACACTGTCCAGAGATTGAGGTTGTAGTATCATAGATCTGGGAGACAGCTTAGAAATTAGCAAGCCACATCCCCTCCTCTTACAAATGAACAAACTGCGTATGGTCACATAGGAAATATCTGAAACAGAATTTATATTCAGTTCTTTCTGAATTTAAACCCAGGTCTCCATCCACTGACCAGTCCTTTCTTGGATATAAAAGTGCTTCAATGATCTGTGAGCAGTCCAGATCCATGATAGCAGTTTCTCCTGTAACTGTTCCGGAACAACTTCTGCCTTATCTATTTCTGGTCCTGCTGCTTAATCATTACATAACTTTCACTTCCCAGGGCTTTAGTGTCCTCTTCTATAAAGTAGGAGTAAATGGGAATTACTGAGGACCCTTTTAGCCCTTCCATGATTCTATAAAGCAGTTCTACCCTACCTGCTCAGTCCCTTCTTGGATTCAATGATACTTCAGTGGTGTCTAAGCAAGCTTTCTCCTCAATGGCATTCTATCTTATCTTCTGTGGATAGATGGAGGAATCTAGAAAGTTAGCTGAACGTCTCTCTGATTTGTAGTATTAAACCTATCATCTTCTGAGTGTCTTGTAGGGGTGAAAAGATGAATATGTTTAGATTTCATTAAAAGAAATAATTAGAGAAACTATTTTGCTAAAAGATACCATGGACAATGAAGTAATTTCTTTGATATCATCTTCTGAGTGTCTACTATAGGTGAAAAGATGAATATATTTAGGCAATTAAAAGAAATGATTAGGGAAATTATATTTGCTTTAAAAAAAGTACCATAGATAAGTAATATTTTTGATAAAGATCTCATTTCTCAGATATAGAGTATAGAACTGAGCCAAATTTATAAAAATAAGAGCCATTCCCCAATTGATAAATGGTCAAAAGATGTGAACAGAAGAAATCAAAGCTATCTATAGTCATATAGGAATGTTCTAAAACATTATTGATCAGAGAAATGCAAATTAAGATAACTCTGAAGTATCACTTCACTGAAAGGGATGAAGGAAAAATAGGTACATAAATGAATTGCTGGTGGGGTAGTTAACTAATCCAAACCTTCTGAAGAACAATTTGGAGCTATACCCAAAGGTCTATAAAAACTCTGCATACCCTTTGAATTCAGCAATATCACTACTAAATCTGTATTCCAGAGATCAAAGGAAAAGGAAAATGACCTATGTGTATAAAAATATTTATAGTGGCTTTTTTGTGGTGACAAAGAACTGAAAATTAAGGGGATGCCCATCAATTAGAGAATGACTGAGCAAGTTGTAGTATATAATTGCGATATTATACTATTGTGGTATAAGAAATGATGAGGGGGTAGTTTCAGAGAAATGTAGCAAAAATAATATGAAGTGATGCAAAATAAAATGAGAAGAAATTGGAAATCATTGTCCACAGTACCAGCAATGTTGTAATGATGAAAGATTTTGCTATTACAATCAATATGATGATCCAAGACAATTCCAAAGGTCTCATGATGAAATAATGCTATCCACCTCCAGAGTAAGAACTGATTAACTGAGTGCAAATTGAAATGCAATTTTCTCACTTTATTTTTCTTTCTTTTAAAAAAACATGGCTAATATGGAAATATGTTTTGCATGATTTCACATGTATAATTGCTATATTTCTTGCCTTCTCAGTGTATGTGGGAAGGGGAGGAGAGAGAATTTAGAACTTAAAATTTGAAAAGAATATTAAAAATAAAAAATATTTTTAAAGATGAATTTATTTAGTCAGATTATAGAAGAAAAGATGAAACCACCATTGTCTAACATTTGCTTATATGTGCATTTCATTCTTTTTTTTCCCCTAGAGTTATGATGATGGAGATTCCCGATTAGATTCCAATGAGTTTTTAAAATTTGTGGAACAGAATGAAACTGCAATCAACATCACTACCTATGTTAACCAAGAGACCAACAAACTGCTTAGGTAGGAAGGTTGGGTGGGAGAATGGAAATAGGATTCCTTCTTCTGGGCAAAAGAACTATTTCTACAGGGATATAAGAGACACACTAACAATTCCATTTATTGTTCTCTAATTTTGTATTGTTTTTCCAATGTTTCACATTTATAATTTACAGAACATTTTACTTAAAATAACTCTGTGAGATAGATAGCATAATTATCTTGATTCCCATTTTACTTGAGGAAGCAGACACCAAAAGGTTATGATTTGCTCTATGTCATACAGATAACAGAGAAAAGAACTGGGATTTGAACTTGATCATTCTCCTCCTAAATCCAGTGTTCTTTCTACTATAAGTTAGATCAGGTCATATTTTCAGTTATTAAATGACAACATGGAGCAGCAATGATAACCAACATTTATATAGCATATTAATGGATTGAACTTTAGGTTTAGAATCAGGAAGACTCATCTTTCTGAGTTCAAATATGTCCTCAAACACTTACTAGCTGTGTGACTTTGGGCAAGTCACTCAACTAATGTGTCTCAATTTCCTCATCTGCGAAGAAGATTGAACTCACTGCTTTCCAAGGTCCCTTCTGGTTTTAACAATACCATTTTATGGTTCCTTTGTGTTTTGGTTATTACTTTCAGAGTTCACCTTTAGATTTTAGTTTCTACAATTGGCATTTCTGGTTTGATTAACTTAAAGAAGACACAGTGGAAAAGAACACTGCTAAAGGTAGATTTGTAAGGACAGGAGCATCTGTTGGCCAAAATGGAAAAATCATCCTGAAAACATGACATGGTATACAAGAACATTTAGATAACCCAAGGAATCTGACATCCATTAATAGGTTAATTCATGGATTTATATTTATATTGTCATGAGATTTAGAGCTGGAAGGAACCTAACTCATTTCACAAATAAAGAAACTGAGGCTTAAAAATGCAAAATGACTTGAAATGGTAAAGATGACTTCCTTGATAGGTATAAAGGGCTTCACAGAGACTGAGTACACAGTAGAAATGAAGGAACTCAATTCTCATTGGCTATTTTGTTGCACAGGGCTGAAGTCTTCCTGCTAACCTTGTCCTTCCCTGTCTTTTGTTTCAGGGGACTCTGCATCGATGCTCTCATTGAGCTCTCTGATGAAAATGCTGATTGGAAACTCAGTTTTCATGAATTCCTCAAGTGCCTCAACCCTTCTTTCAACCCTCCTGAGAAGAGTAAGCTTTCCTAACTTATATTTTGGCATTTACTAGATAGATTTCTCTCTTTGATTCTCATTGATTGGTCACTAAAAGATCCCAAGCCAAGTGCCATTTAGTCATTGTTTGAGTCCTGATTGATTTAGATTGAATATAAATAGCAACCATTTCTGCTTTTGTCAGAAATCCTGAAAGTTTTCCCCTCCCAAACAGATTTATTTATTTAGGATTTTTTGTTGGTGTTTTTGACTAAGTGAAAAAGGAGATTCTTTGCCTCCGTTGCTACCTCCCCTTAATCACTGAGACCTGTTGAAGACTTTAGTTTTAGCTTTAGAAAGGCCAAAGTCTCCCACTGCATCCAGGGCCATTTCCAGTCTCCTAATCTATATCTGGCCTCTGGACCTGGATGGCTCTGGAGGGGAAAGTGAAGCAGATGACCTTGCACAGCCCTCCCTCACTTATATCCAATTCACTTGCATGTCATAGCATCACCTCCCTGATCTCATAGTCCTCTTCAAGAATAAAGGACAAAAACAATAAATGAGAAAGACTTTTATAGAACTGGGATCCATAATAAAGTTCAGTAAGCATTTGTGGAGTACCTACTATGTGGCAGATACTGCTTCTCTGCTGGAAGATTAGGATATAAAAGCCAGACCTTTAGTGCTTACATTCTCTTTATCACTATTTTGGCGATAAAAAATTCCTTCATTTATTCATAACATTCTAATAGAATGTAAGGTGCTTGAGACTAGGCACTGTTTCATTTTTATTTTTCTCTACTACTTAGCCCTTAAGGAAAAATTAATGACTCTAGAGAAGTCAAAGGACCCACTTTTGTTACTACCTTGTGACCACAGTTAGGTCTTTTACCTTCTATAAAACTTCAATTTTCACAACTGTAAAATAAAGCAATTAGACTAGGTAGTCTCTGAGTTCCCTTCCAACTGTAGATCCACAGTCATTATACATAGGAGATCTAGTAGTCAATAATACATATATATATATATATATATATATATATATATATTTTTTTTTTTTTTTGGTGAGGCAATCGGGGTTACGTTATTTTCCCAGAATCACCTAGCTAGAAGGTGTTAACTGTCTAAGGCTGCATTTGAACTCAAGTCGACCTGACTCCAGGATTGGTGCTGTATCTACTGTACCATTTAACTGCCCTAACAGTACTTTCTAACTGAATTAAGTTCTTATTTTATGTAGAGCCTTTCAGGAGATATAAAGACACAATGTCCTCTTGATTCATGCAAAAGGAAAAATGGAATGTCCTAAGGAAAAGTTCAAGTTCCTGTCTACTAAAACCATTGCCCCCATTTTTTTTTGCCCTAATAGAATGTGCTCTGGAAGATGAAAGCTATGAAGATGGAGCTGAGACTCAGGTGGAATGTAATCGCTGTGTCTGTGCCTGTGGGAACTGGGTCTGCACTGCCATGACCTGTGAAGGTAAGTTTTGATCCAAATACAAGAAAGAAGATAGGTTCCTTCATATAATTAATAGCCAGCCTTCAGACAGGGGAGATAATTATTAGAACACAGAGAGAAACTGGATCAGACTTGTGTGATCATACTTTTGTATGGAAGAGTACTGACAGTCTCATCCCAGAAATGCTGAGTTCAGAAAGCATATGAAGCCTGGATTTTGGGGAAAAGGAATTGACAGGACCTTTGGCAATAATCACTGAGGTTAAGGAATTAGATGGATGTGCTGCAGGTGAAAAGCACACAGGTATTTGGAAGCCAAAGAATAAAAGATGGGAAATTAGTCCAGGTGCCTCAGGTACCAACAAACACTGGCAAACCCTGTGAAACAGAAATGTGTGATTAGCTGGGAGACATAAACATGGAAGGTTAGAATTTAAAGGGAATTGTCGAGGTCATGCAGTCAAAATTCTAGATGAGAATGGGGAATGATGGACAAGTAATATAGGACCATTAAAAAAGAGTGAAAGTGCCAGACAAAGACTAAGATTGATGGCAAGAAAAGCAAATGGTCTGAGCTCATAGAATTTAGAATTTAGTGTGATATGGGATTTGTGTGTCTCAGAGATGGGATCAGAATTTAGACCTTCCTAACTTTAAGAGAGTGGGAGCTCTCTTTACCCATTACTGTACATTGCCTCCTCTTGAAAAATTGTTTGGTTTTACATTATGTTGCTTCACACTTTGAAAGCAATAGGTGGAATATGACACCAGTTGTCTTCAGATAGTTATAGCTAAGGAAACTCTTCTTTCATATGATTTACTTATTTCTTGAAATACTCTTTTCACTAATCTACCTCTCAGATCTGTGGAGGAGGAAGGAATTTATGAACAGAGGAGAATTAGAGATCATTATTGATCACAAAATAGAAGATTTTGATTACATCAAACTAAAAAGTATCTGTACAAACAATACTAATGCAAACAAGATTAGAAGGGAAGTAACAAATTGGGAAAATATTTTTAAAAGTAAAGGTTCTGACAAAGGTCTCATTTCCAAAACATATAGAGAACTGACCCTGATTTATAGGAAACCAAACCATTCTCCAATTGATAAATGGTCAAGGGATATGAACAGACAATTCTCAGATGATGAAATTGAAACTATTTCCACTCATATGAAAGAGTGTTCCAAATCACTGCTGATCAGAGAAATGCAAATTAAGACAACTCTGAGATACCACTACACACCTGTCAGATTGGCTAAGATGACAGGAACAAATAATGATGAATGTTGGAGGGGATGTGGGAAAACTGGGACACTGATACATTGTTGGTGGAGTTGTGAAAGAATCCAGCCATTCTGGAGAGCAATCTGGAATTATGCCCAAAAAGTTATCAAACTGTGCATACCCTTTGACCCAGCAGTGCTACTACTGGGATTATATCCCAAAGAAATACTAAAGAGCGGAAAGAGACATATATGTGCCAAAATGTTTGTGGCAGCTCTTTTTGTTGTAGCTAGAAACTGAAAGTTGAATGGATGTCCATCAATTGGAGACTGGTTGGGTAAATTGTGGTATATGAAGGTTATGGAATATTATTGCTCTGTAAGAAATGACCAGCAAGAGGAATACAGAGAGGCTTGGAGAGACTTACATCAGCTGATGCTGAGTGAAATGAGCAGAACCAGAAGATCACTGTACACTTCAATGCTGTATGAGGATGTATTCTGATGGAAGTGGAAATCTTCAACATAAAGAAGATCCAACTCACTTCCAGTTGATCAATGATGGACAGAGGTAGCTACACCCAGAGAAGAAACACTGGGAAGTGAATGTAAAATGTTAGCACTACTGTCTATCTACCCAGGTTACTTATACCTTCGGAAGCTAATGATTAATGTGCAACAAGGAAATGGTATTTATACACATATATTGTATCTAGGTTATATTGTAACATGTGTAAAATGTATGGGATTACCTGCCATCGGGGGGAGGGAGCGGAGGGAGGGAGGGGATAGTTTGGAAAAATGAATAAAAAAAATTAAATTAAAAAAAAAAAGAAAAAAAAAAGAAATACTCTTTTCACCTACATTTCACCTACTACATTCATGACCCGACACTTCTTTAGTCATTCCACAATGAACATCTACTTTGCTTCTTATAAGTCAAACACCAAGAATGGGTGAGGAAAATAGCTCTTCCCTAGACACAAAGCCTGATCTTCCATCCTAGTTATAAGGATCAGACAGAGATAGAAAGATACAGAGAGACAAAGGAAGAGAGAAATTATATCATGTACTTGTAGAGATAGATCCATGTATTCACTAATGATCGTTGTGAGACCTCAATTGGGTAACTCTTAATAAGATTCCCAAACCAGTTAATTGCTTCTGCTATTCTCTGAACCTGACTTTTTTTCTTTCAGGAAAGAATCAGAAAGGGCAGCAGCCTAATGAGGATCTGACTGAAGAGGAGCTGGCCAGATATGTCCAAGAACTACAGAAGCATCAGGTGAATAGAAACCTTTCATTTAGTGTAAGTTAGCCCCCAAACCAACAATTTAATCTATACTTCTTACTCTGCTGCCCTAGAATGCCCAAGTGACCTGCCCTCTTAAAAACATTACCTGGATTGATTCAAGGGCATGGGAACTCAACTGATGCTGCCATGTGAAAAGCCATTAGATTCAGATTCTGTCCTAGCTGACTTTTTGATTGATTTGTTTTTATCAATCATGGCAGATTGCAGCATGGTAGAAAATGGTGTTAATTTAGAATAATGGGCCACAGAGTAACTATTGCTATAATCAGAAGGCCAGTAGACTATAATAGGAAAAATCTAGGGCAAGTGATAGAGAAGGATGGAATATATCTTAAAAGGATCAGAGATTGCTTAGTGATGGTAGCAAAGATGAGTCAGGAAGTATTGAGCAAAGAGTATTTTTACTCTTTTTTTCCTGGTCTCACGTGTTAACATAAAAGGAAGAAAGGGGCAGCTAGGTGGCGCAGAGCACCAGCCCTGAATTCAGGAGGACCCGAGTTCAAATCTGGTCTCAGACACTTAACACTTCCTAGCTGTGTGACCCTGGGTAAGTCACTTAACCCCAGCCTCAGGCGGTGGGGAGGAACATAAAAGGAAGAACAGCTAGAAAAAAGTGACTGAAGAATCATAGGATCATAAATCTAGAGTGGGAAAGAACTTTAGTCCAATTTTATCATTTTATGGATGAGGACATTTTGAGTCAGAGAGGTTAACTACGTTGCTCGGGGCCACCCAGCGTCCAGATTCCAATCCAGGTACTTTGATACCAAATCTGGTATACTCTCTACTATTTTCTTGTTGTTCATTCATTTCCATTATTATGACTTTCTATGATCCCATTTGGGTTTTTCTTAGCAAAGATATTGGAGTGGTTTGCCATTCCTTTCTCTAGCTCATTTTACAGGTGAGAAAACTGAGGCAAAGTGAAGTGACTTGTGCAGGATCATACAGCTAGTGAGTTCTGAAACTGGATTTGAACTAAGGAATATGAGTTTTCCTGATTTCAAGTCTAGCCCTTTATCCACTACTGCATCTCCCGTACTATTCTTCATTATAGTGGGCTGCCATTGAATAGTATCAGAGGAAGAAGGAGACTTCATCTTGGCAGGCAGCCAACTCCAAATCACAGGGAGAAGAGGAGGAGGAGGAGGTGAAAAGGGATTTCTTCTGGTTGACATCTGATGATCTTATGAACTATTGATGAGGAAAGGGAGCATCTTGTCTTTCAGCTGCAATGGCAGCCTTCCCACATGTCAGCTTTATGCACTTAAGCGAGACTGAGTTTTAAAAATGTGTCCATTGTAGCTTTAAGGGGGGAAAAAGGATGATTACAATGGAAATTGCTTGACAACATTCTCTAAAACTGCTCCTTTTTTCCTCTTGCTTTTCAAAGGAGACAGCGGAAAAGAACAAAAAGCCAAGCACCAAAGAGATATAATAGAAGCTTCCAGCTCTTGAAGAAGGAACCCAGGGATTCTGCCTCTTGGCAGGCTCAGCCTGTGCCCGTTTACTTCAGTGCTGAATTCCATATACACAAGTGTCTGCTAAATTTTCCAAATCACCAATATTTACATTGTATAATGAGTTTTTTTTTCATTTATTTTTTATAATAAAGGAAGAGGTGGAAGAAGAGAGGGGGGTGGGGCCATAACCTTCATTTTTAGGAAAGCTTTAAGGGAAACTGGAACTGGCATTTGGAAGGGCTCACCAAGAAGGCTGCTTCCCAATTACTGGAGGAGCCCACATGGATCAGAACCACAGTACAGTCCTATACAGCTCTCAGGTGAGCTAGAGGAAATGCAATAATAGAATGCCAGAGAAATCTGTTAATAGGAGGATGGGTGGGTGGTGGCCATTATGGATTGTGGAAAGAGGAGGGCAGAAGAAGATTATATAAGAGTTAATACATCCCGGCCCCAGAAAAGGTACTGAGGGCAGGGAAACCATACTGTAACTTGTCTTCTGAGAACCCAAGCCCTCTCAGTTTGTGCTCTCCCACTCTATCCAGGCTAATTCACTGCAGCTTTCCATTGGCCAGTTGTCTGTCAGCATGATCTGAATTTTGTACCTCTACTTGTGACCCTGGCAAACTGCTAGTAACCATACATCCTCCAGACCATCACCTCCTCATGAGCCTTGGGCAAAGAGCCCCGGGAGTTTCACATCCCTGTACTCCAGGTCTCCTCCACCACCCCCTACTCCATTGGGCACATTATTTCATTTGTTTTATTTTTTAATTTTTCACAAAGGTGCTATCTTTTCTTGAAACACTTTTGACAAGTTGATTCTTTTTTTTTCATTTATTGTTATTACCATTGCCTGTTGTTCATGAATATTTTATTTTCTGGACTAGGAATTGAGTTTTTATATTTTTCAGTACTTTTTAGACTTTGGAGGGGAGGGAAGAATTTATTATTATTTAATGTCTAATTCCATGCATGGCCTCATCATGCCTGCAGCCCAGACTACACACTACATTGCACACTGGATGGTCAGGGTTTTCTTCCATCATTTCCAAGGACATTGATGTCTGTGAGTGGGGATAAGGATGGCCCCAAAGAAAAGCCAATGGAAGAAGAAACATTGTCATAGGAAACTGTGTAGGAAGACTGAATTCCATGGGGATGATTTTGAGGGCTCCAAAAAGCTATCTGTATCAGAATTCAGATATTAAAGAAGGTCAGGGGTTTAAAAAAAGTACAACAATACAGCTCTTTCTATAGAGAATGGGGTTGGGAGATTATAACAAAAGGATGGATAGCAAGTGATACAAATGGAAAGGGTAAACTTCCAAGAAGGAGAGATTACTCAATGATGGCGACAGAGGCAAGGTCTGACATAGTATTGAGAGTCAAGGAGGGAGACTACATCTTTTTCTGACCCAGATTGTCAGGATTGGGCTATGAGAGAGGGAACATCTTGTACTAGAGAGATAGTGGCCAGAGGTACAGTCTTATGAAGGGAGCTGGGTTTCCATGAGTGTAGGAAGGCTTGTCTACTCTTAATCCTTTGACATTTTTTCAAATTCTGATTGTCTCTGAGTTTATGGCTCAGATCCATGTGATTTTAATTTCCTTCCACAAAATGAAGCTCTGTTATGATCCCCGAAGATTGGCAACAAGGGGGTAAATTTAATGCTGATTGTAGATTATGCTAAAAAGCAATGGAGGCAGCAGACAATAGGGGGAGATATATCTGATTTGTTTTGAGGGTGTTTTTAAATTCATGTTAGATTTCTTATTCTTTGAAACAAAAATAAAATATTTTCAATAGCAATTTATGGGTAGGATATCAGTCAACAAGAGTTTCTTAAACATCTACTATGTGCCAGGTACTCTGTATAAAAGAAAATCACCCAGAATGGGTAGGAATGGATGAACTGAAATCTGTTTCATTGAAAGGAATGCCCACTTATAAAAGATCACAGAACCATTAGAGAATGGAATTAAAATTTTATTTCTAATTTTAACAGAGAAAAAAAGACAACTCTGGCACTATCTGGCTTGGGAAAAAGAAATATTTGAGAAAAGACACTTTCTGTTTCTGAGAATTTCAATTCTAACTTTCCTTTTCCCATACTGGAACTACATCTATTTCAGACCAATACACAGGAACCTAGCATAATTCTCGCATGGTAAATATTTGTTGATTGGCTAATAGAAGAAACATGAGGTCTTGTGTGTAAAAGACAGACAAGGATCCATCTTTTCTTCAGAATTAAATAATTTGGGTTGTAATGCATGAACAATGATGAAAAGCTGTTTAAATTGGAATTTTACCTAAATAGATTTCCTTTCTTTCTTTCATTGAAAAAGTATGCAATTTCAGACACTCCAACTCTGATTCATTTTGCATAGAATTCTAATCTTTCTCCTATCTTTAGTCTAAGGCATTGTTAACTTCCTTGTTTATTCCTGAAGTCTAAGCATCTCCTTGTTCAAGTGCCTTACAGAACCTCACAGCCAGCCTTAATCAAACTATAAGTTTTCACTTGCAGAAAATGGACTCCTTTTCCCATCTCAGAATCCTTAAGGAGAGAAGGAAGGTCAGAGTCTGGCCGTGAGGTTGGAAGGAAATTACCAATGTAGTGACCCATCAACCAATTCCACCATTACACTTAATTAGTGGTACAATTCAAAATTACCATCACCATATGAAATCATAAATTTAGAGCTAAAAAGGATCTCAGAGGTAAGATTTAACCTCCTCATTTTACACATGAGGACATTGTCATCCCCAAAAAATGTTAAATGACTTGGCTAGGATCACATAGCTACCAAATGTCTAAGGCAAGATTTAAATCAAGGTCTGACTTAAATTCTATTTCCCTATCTCTAACACCATCTCTCAGAGCACAGGGGCAACTTGGATCTAAAAGATGAAATGTAAAATCAGCCTGGCCTAGTCTGTAAACTGAGAGTAACTCTAATCAGTTCTATCAAAGTACTGCTTATGAGCAGCCCAAAAGCTCATGGAAGGGACTTTGTGGCTTAACTTTGGGGGTCTTGGAGAGAATTCTGCACAATAAATGGAAGAGGATTTCATAAACGTACAATTATGTCCTTTTGGGAAAGGGGCAATATGGTCTTATAAGCCTATGTTCATGTGTTAAATAAGTTAAAAACAATTATCCATGGAAATGTTAGAACTATACCCTGCCTGATCATTTTCAAGAGCAGATGAGTCTTCTCCTTACTAGTTAGCCTCACTTCCATCATCCACCAAGTTCTAAGTAGCTGTCTCAGAGAAAGGACTGCAGGGACATTTTCTCTTATGCGTATTTTTTGCATACAAAAAAAAAACTTAAAAAAATTTTCTGTTTCTTGTGCATGTGAGAATGTGTTGGTGAAAGGTCTCTGTAGTCAGTAGTAGGTTTTCATATTGCATTTATTTTAATTCTTTTTGTAATTCCTGATAGGTTCATTTTTTGCCTTTGGAGATATAAATGCCAAATAAAGAAATTAAAACAATGATTTCATTGTTGTTGTTTTGTCCTTTCCTAAGAATGACCAAATAAAATTCTATTCTGGACCACTATCTGACTTTAAAAATGGCTCACTATGAAAATATAAGATTGGGGTCTGCAAAACCTTGAGAAGAGACTTAAGCGACCCATGAGAGATTCAGAACCTTGAAGAAATACAGGATTTCTATAGGAGCTTGGAATTACTGTCTCCTTTATCTGCCAAGGTTCAGTGTTTATAAACGGAGAGTAGTAGAGCACAGCAGGAAAGAGGAGTAATATTACTTCATATTTCCTGGATTACTACAAAATGAATGTTATTACTAAGTCCATGGAATAAGATGAAGCAGACTGAGGCTTCTCATCAGAAGGGCAGTCAAGAAGAAATGTTTTTTGTTTATCTCAGCCTCTCATTCAAGAAAGGGGAACTATTCATTTTCATTGATGGAGTGTGTGCCCATCCCATTAAAATTACACATTTTTGAAGTTCTAGTGTTGAGAGTTAAGGATCAAGACTTGGAATGTACAGTACAGCCATTTCTTTCTGCCTCAACACCCTAATGTCAACATATACTCAGAATAAGGATATAATCACCAGGTAGCCTAAAAAATCAATAATATCCATTCTCTATAGTCCCTATTTTTTTTTAAAGTTTAGCCAATCTGGAAATACTGTTTCATTAACAGAGACAGGCTTTAAGTACACAAAAAGGCAGAATTTTGTGAAGAGTAATGTTAAAAGCTAAGATTAGTCCTTCAAAAACATAAAATAGACAAAAAATGACAGCAAGATTTTTGGGGGGGCCCAGGGCTAAGATTTCATAAGGAAGGAATATCCCTTCCTACTATTGAAATAGATTGGCAATCCAGCTCTAAGTTATAGTGTTAGAGAATTGCTTCTCTATAATTAGTAGAACTAATTGTAAAGGTTAAATGATTTAAGAGGCAGTAGAAAGATAGCTTGATTCAGGGTCATTCTCCTTTGTTGAACCAGCCACTATATTCTGTTCCTTTAATTTGGGGCCTAAGGCTCTGTCCTGAGTCATGAACTTTCTGCTTTCTATATTCTATCTCTTGGTGACCTCATGAGCTATTTACTTAGGAGTTTAATTACTTCTCCTATAAAAATAAATACCAGGGGGCAGCTTGTTGATGCAGTGGATAGAGCACCAGCCCTGAAGTCAAGAGGACCTGAGTTCAAATTCGGTTTTAGACATTTAACACTTCCTAGCTGTGTGACCTGGGCAAGTCACTTAACCCCAATTGCCTCCACAAAAAAAAAAAAAAAAAAAAAAAAAAAGCCAGATGCAATCATCTCTCTCCTAAACTCTAGTTCCATATGTAAGGGTTTATTTGAAACTTGCTGGACCCTGCACCAATTTTAAATTTTTCAGTTTAAGTTTAAAAAACAAATTAGCGAATGCTACAAATCCAGCTTTCATTTCTGGGTTGGGTTTTTTTTTTGATTGTCTAGATATAAGAAGGTAATGAAGACTATGTTAATGTTGCAGATTAAGTTTTAAAGTGCATCATCTATTATTTTTTTGAGATCCAGATGTTAAACATTTACAAGCACAACTCTGCATATCACCCTTACAATTTCTACCTGGATACCTCCAAGATATCTCAAATTCATCATGACCAAATAAGAACTAATTTTCCTCTCCAACTCGCCCTCTTCTGTACACCTATTTCTATTGAAGATATTACTATTCATCAATCACTCAGATTTATAGCCTTGGAGTCATCCTCAACAGCCCATCCTCCCTTATGGATTAAAACTAGACTTTGGAAGACATCTAGTCCAACCACTTCATTTTCCAGTTGAAGAAAATGAAGCTCAGAAAAACTAAGTGATTTGCCTAAATTTTGTTGTTTTATGTTTTTGTTTGTTTGTTTGTTTTTGAGAAGCAATTGGGGTTAAGTGACTTGCACAGGGTAACACAGATAGTAAATGTGGCTGTGTCTAAATCTGGATTTGAATTCATTTTCTGCCTAACTTCAGGGCTGGTATTCTATCTCCTGCACCATCTAGTGGACCCACTTGACTATATCTCACCACTGTACTTCAAGCCTTCATCACTTCTCTGGGGGACTATTGCCTCTTCACTGTTTTCTCACCTCAAGTCTCGCTATCCAATCCATCCTCCACATTTGTCATAGTGCTTTTCCTAAACCACAGATTTGACCATGTCAATCTTCCATTCAGGAAATTCCAATTACCTCTAGGATCAAATACAAAAGCTATGCTTAGTTTTCCCCCTCCCAATTTGTCATTTGTTTTTAAATAGTTTTTTCTTTTTAAATTTTGAGTTCAAAATTCTCTACGTCCCTCCTATCGCCTCCCTTCGACATACACACTCCCTGAGAAGGCAAGAAATATAAACTAGACATGTGAAATCATGCAAAATATAAGCCCATATTAGCCATTTCACCAAAAAAACAAGAAAAATAAAGCAAAAATTTGTATTTCGATTTGCACGCAGAGAGCACATTCTCTCTCTGAAGGTGGGATTGCTGTTACTGTGCACAATGATTTCCCAGTTCTTCTCACATGACTTTGCATCAGTACATGTTGGTCTTGCCATGTTTCTCTAAAACTACCCTTTTGTCATTTCTTATAGCATAAATTCCAATTTTTTTTTCTTTTCTCTCTCTTCTCCCCTCTCCAAAATGGCAAATGATCTGAGATAGGATATACATGCACAATCATAATAAACATATTTCCACATTAGTCAAGAAATAGAACAAAAGGAAAAAAACACAAAAAAGAAAAAAGTTAAAATGGTATATGTTTTAATCTGAATTCAGGCTACATAGTTCTTTCTCTGAGCATGGGCAGCAATATCCATCATGAGTCTTGGAATTGTCTTAGATCAGTGTATTTCTAAGAAAAGCTGAGTCTATCAAAGTAGATCATCACACAATGTTTCTGTTACTATATATATGTTACTGCTTCTGCTCACTTCACCCATCATCAGTTCATGTAAAGTCTTTCCATGTTTTCCTGAAATCTGCCAGCTCATCATTTCTTATAGCACAATATTATTCCATTAACCTCATATAGCACAACTTGTTAAGCTATTCCCCAAATGATGGGCATCCTTTGAATTTCCAATTCTTTGCTACCACAAAGAAAGTTGCTAAAATATTTTTATATGTGTGAGGCCTTTCCAATCTTTTATGAGCTCTTTGGGATATAGACCTGGTGGTAGTACTACTAGATCAAAGGGTATGCATAGTTCCAAATTGCTCTCCAGAATGTTTGGATCAGTTTACAACTCCATCAACAATGCAGTAATATTCCAATTTTCTCACATCCTCTCCAACATTTATCATTTCCCCCCCTTTTTTTTTTGCCATATTAGCCACTTTGATAGGTATGAGATTATTTTAATTTGCATTTCTGTAATCAATAGGGATTTAGAGCATTTTTTCATATGACTGTTAGGATTACTAAGTGAGAACTCAGGTTGTCTGGAGGTGACAAGGTGAGAATTCAGGTTTTCTGGACAATTACAAGGTGAGAACTCAGGTTGACTTGATAGAGGGGGCAAGCATTGGCTGGGGTGGTTCTTCCCAGAAGCCCTTGCATTATCCCACGCCCATTCTCTGGGAGGATAAAAAGAGACAGCACTGGGCGCAGAGAGCAGATCGGCCTGGAGAAGGATAAGAGCTGGAGGAGATTCAGAGCCAGGAGTCAAGAAGACTCTGAATTGCATCAGGCTTGACGGGGCTCTCTACAGGAAGGGAGGTCACTTCTTTGGACAAGAGTTAACAGCAACTGCCTGGAGACAACGGTTCGTTACAGGAAGAAGAATCTGTCTGAGAGATTTGAGTAGACACAGCAGATCTCTTCCCAGAGAGCGATCCAGCAGCTTCAAGAGACGACAGCTCGTTACATATGACTATAGCTTTAATATCTTCATCTAAAAATTGACTGTTCCTATTCTTTGACCATTTATCAATTTTTCTTTATCTCCCTTAATCCACCTTTCCTTCTACCAGCCTATCCTTCTCTCACTTATCCCCTTTTCTTCCTATTTCCCTATAGGGCAAGATAGATTTCTATACACAACTATGTGTGTGATTAAAGACACACACACACACACACACACACACACACACACACACATACACATACACACATTCTTCTTTGAACCAATTCCAATAAGAGTGAAATTTAAGCATTATCTACTATCCCTCCATTTTTTCTCCCTATAAAAGGCCTTTCTTGTGCACTTTTTTTATGTGAGAAACATTTCTCCATACTACCTCTCCCTTTCCCTCCTTCTCCCAGTGCATCCCTCTTTCTCACCCCATCATTTTTAGACTATTCCAAAATAAGCAGCTTATATTCATGCCTTCTCACTATATAAGTTCTGTATAGTTGCCCTAATAATAATAAAGTCCTTAGAAATTACATGTATCATCTTCCCATACAGGAATGTAAACAGTTTAAGTTTATTGAGCCCCTAATGCTTCTTTTGAGTCTTATATATGAATGTTAAATTTTCTATTCAGCTCTGGTCTTTTCATCAGGAATTCTTTTAAGTCCTCTATTTCATTAGTTGTTTTTTCTCTGAAGGACTATACTCAGTTGAGTGTTATTCTTGATTGAGTAAATTATTCTTAGTTGTAATCTTAACTCCTTTGCCTTCAAGAATATCATATCCCAAACCCCCTACTCCTTTATCATGGAAGTTACTAAATTTTGTGTGATTCTGTGACTCCACAATATTTGAATTGTTCCTTTCAGGCTTCTTGCAGTATTTTCTCTTTGACCTGGGAGCTCTGAAATTTGGTTTTTACTCTGGGATCTCTTTCAAGAGATGAGCAAATTCTTTCAATTTTTATTTTACCCTCTAAATCTAGAATATTGGCTGTTTTCCTTTGTAATTTCTTGAAATATGTGTAGGCTTTTCTTTGATCATGATTTTCAGGCAGTCTAATAATTCTTAAATTATCTCTCCTCAATCTATTTTCCAGATCAGCTGTTTTCCTAATGAGATAGTTCACATTTTCTTTTTAAAATTCTTTTGACTTTATTTCTCAATATCTCATAGAGCCAATAGGTTCCACTTACCTCATCCTAATCTTAAGAAATTATTTTCTTCAGTGAGCTTTTGTACTTCCTTTTTCATTTGGCTTATTCTACTGCTTAATAGTTTCTCTTCTTCAGTAAACTTTTGTGCTTTTTATCATTAGGTCAGTTTTGTTATTTTCTTTATTTGTATGTGTGTGTATGTCTTTTATCCTCTGTAACTTTTTTATAAATTTCTTGCTTTACTCTCATTCTCCCTCACTTTTCCCTCCATCACAGCTCTTCCAGGAATTCTTGTTGGATTTGTATCCACTTAGCATTTTTCTTTGAAGATTTGCTTTTGACTATTTCATTGTACTATCTTCTGAGTTTATGTCTTGGTCTCATTGTAGTACTTTTAATAGTCAAATTCTTTTAATATTAGGCAACTTGGTGGTACAGTGGTTAGAGAGCCAGACCTGCGTTCAAATTTAGCCTCAATTACCTTTGAGACCCTGAACAAGTCATTTAACCTCTTTGCATAAGTTTTCTTTTCTGTAAAATAAGCTGGAGAAGAAATAACCACTGTCTTTTTTTCAAGAAAACTCTAAATGGTGTCACAGTCAGACACAACTAAAAAATGACTGACCACCTTTTTTTCTTTTTTTGTTTGACTATTATTCCTTTCTATTTTTGACTTTGAATATTATGTACCTGGGGGTAGACAGGCACTATTCCAAGCTTCAGGTGTGTGTTTATCTGGGCGTGCATGTGCGTGCTTGTGTGCACATGTGTGTATGCATATGTATTGTGCTGCTGTTGTTTTCCAATGCTTTGCTTTTAAAGACTTCCGAAATCTAATGCCAATCTATTTTTTCTATTTATTTATTTCTATTATCTATTTCTAATTATATTCCTCATCCTTCATTTTTAAGTTTTTGTCAAACTGACTTTCTTGCTATTTCTCACATATGACTCTCTATATCTCTAAACCTTTGCACAGTCTGTGTGCAAAGTGTTAGACTTATTTCTGTTCTGCCTTGCCAAAGGGCACTTGTACTTCGCTAAGTCCCACTCATCATGCCCTCGTTACTGCATTCTGTGCCAGTTTTCCATGCTTCTTTCACTTTGTATTCCATCTTGGTATCCATGTAAGGATATCATCCTGTTATCCATGGACTTTCCTCTAAGACTTGTAGATATTGCAGAAATCATTTTAAAATACCATGATATTCATCAAATAACTAGATCTGAGCCAATGATTGATCATGATGTCACTTGCCATTTTAGGACATAACCAATCAAAAAAGCATTTATTAAATACCTACTATACCAGGCAGTTAAATACCAGGCAGTGTCCCAGCACTGGGGATACAAAGGCAAAGCATTAAACTTTCTGTGCCTCAGTTACCCAATGTGTAAAAGAGGTTAGGACTTAATGGTCTCTAAGATCCCTTCCCCCTCTCTTTATTTGTGACAAACAAAATGATTTGGATAAGAAGGCAGTAGCATTGGGGGATCAGAAAATATTAAATGCTAAATGAGGCACTTAACCTGAGCCTTAGAAGAAAATAGGGACTCTTAGGAATGGAGGTAAGGTGGCACTTTGGCCTGGAGGATGACCATAACAAACATAAGGAGAGTTGCTAATGTATGGAGTTTTATTCTTTTCCCCTTAATTTGCTTTCTCTTGACTTCAAATTCATTTTTTTTCTTCATCACAGGATGGAGCATGATTTGAAGAAATAGGAAAAAGAAAAGTGAATGCCCTAATGTTTCCTAAACCTACCTTCTTTCCACAGTCTTTTGCCAACTTCATTTTTACTTCTATTTATTTTCCTTCTAGAGAAGAAGAGAATGCTTCATTATGGAAAAGACATTTATTTTAGTGCTCTGGAAACAGAAACCTAAAATGGCAACCCTTTCCAAAGAAAACTTTACTTTGGAGTGGGACCTTGGTGCAATTGGGCTGGCTCCAGGATCCAGGAGGGGGTTCTGGTTTCCCTAACAGAAATTATATGGGCCCAGTTTGGTTTTCAGCACCAAGATCCTATGAACAATAAGCTGCTAAATCAACCCAATCTCCCCTGGGAGCGGGAAGGAGCTAGTTGCCTGTAAGAGTAACTTCTGGCCATCTAAACTGCTGCTTCAGGAATGAGTTAATTTCCTGAAAGCCAATTGGCCTAGTTTATTCTCAAATCTCTTTCCCAGCTTTCTCCCCCTCCCCTGCTCTAGAAGTTTGGGCTGAATAAGGCTGACCTCAGGAATGTGGCAAGGGAAACATATGTTTCGCTACAAGCATCCTTGTTTCCCAGTCAGAGAATGTTTGAGCTGGGTAGGATCTTAGGAATCATTTGCTCCAATCCCATGATACCTGCTTCCTGGTTTTCCTTTTTGCCTTTTATAGAGATGTTAGGATGAGAGATTGTTGTTGTTTGACCTTCATTCTCCAGGAGGACCATGACATCAGGGAGGAGATGCTACAACATGCAAATGACCTGGATTTAAGGAAGGGAGGAAGGGAAGGAGGGAGGGAGGACTGTGCAAAAGCACCTGGCTCATGTTCCCCTCCAGAGCCATCTGGGTCCAGTGGCCAGATACAGCTCAGGATGAGTGGAGATGGCCCAGGATGTAGTAGGGGACCTTGGTCTTTTTAAGCTAAGGTATTCATATTTAACCATATTTAACTTGAGTTCACTGAATATCAGAAGTTCCTATATTATAGCCAGGTTGGGCACAGAAAGGATAGTAGCTAGACAGACAGATAGATAGATGATAAAGATAGATATAGACATAAATAAATATATGTATATATTCATATAGAGAGTGAAGCCAATAACATCATGCAACTCTACTTCATTTAAATCCAGTTATAAGTCCAAAACAAATGTATATATGTCTGTATACATGAATATATGTACACACACACACACACACACACACACACACATATATATATATACACATATATTATCCTTCCCTACGAGATGAAAAAAAAAAAGATGGGTGGCTGGAGTCTCTACATGAATGTTAGCCTGAGAGGTGGTGAAAGAAAGGATAGAAAAAGACTAGGAGCCAAGAGAATTTGAGGAAATGAAAATTTTAAAAGGTGGAAGAAATTTTAAAAGGTTAGATTTTAGCCAATTAAAGCTATTCAGTGTTTTGTAGTTGAGAGGTAATATGATACAATAGAGAAATAGAGAACTGGACTTGGAATCAGTAAGATTTGACTTCAAATTCCACCTCAGACATTTACTAGCTGTGTGACTCAACCTCTCTGGGCCTGTTTTTTCATCTATAAAATGGGAGAACCTGTCTCCATGACGTCTACGATCCCTTCTGATTTTATATATATGATCCTATAAAATACTGGTGTGCTCTGCATTACCATTTCCCAACCATTCACTCCTTTTTAGGAATATGCCCCTCCTTCCATAGTGCTCTTTATAGTCCTCAGAAGTTTCCTGCACCATACATAGGATCATAAAATCATAGCATAAAGGGACCTTGGGATTCATTTAGTTCATCTCCTTTATTTTATGGAGGTAAAAACTCAGGCCCAGAGAAATGAAATGACCTGTCTGAGAACACTTGGACAAGTTGCAGCAGATCTGGCCTTCATTCATTCCCACTATTCTGATTTCAAATCCAGGCATCTCTCCATCAGACTAGCCTGCTTTAAGTGCTTAGTCAACGAAGCATATGTCTCAATAAAAGAAATACATGCAAAATTGATAGCTCCTCATATCATTCAATTTCTTCCCATTTAAGAATTTTAAGCTTTACTTGGGGAATTAATTACATGTGTAAAGAGGAACACAGAGGTAAATCATAACTAAATGCAGAGGGACTAAATAATAAAACCACAAATGTGAAGATTGTACCTGCTGCCAGTTTATTTCTTTGTATGACAGACAAATCAATTAGATTAGATTGATTGATTGTAAGCTAGATAGTTCTTTAGTTGTGTCTGACTCTTGTGATCCCATTTGGGGTTTTCTTAACAAAGATATTACCGTAGTTTACCATTTTCTTCTCCGGCTTATTTTACAGATGAGGAAACAGAAGCAAATAGAATTTAAGTGATTTAGCCAAGGTCACACAGCAAAGATCTGAATTTATAAATTTGACTTGAGACTTGGCACTCTAAGCCACTTAGCTGCTCCATAAATAGGTAGACAGACCAACAAATAGAGCATTTCTTAGGTATTTAATATATGCCAAGCACTCCTAATAAAAGTACAAATAAGCAAGACAGTCTCTGCCTTTCAGAAGTTTGTATTCTAATGAGGGAAGATGATACATAAAGGTGAACTGGAATGTGGAGGCAAGGGTTGAAAGAAAGCCACAAGACAAGTCCTGGGAATAATGTGAAGGGTGGATAAAGTCCCTCTTTAAAAAAAATTGGAGTAAATAGTAACTGATTAGGATCTGGAGCAGAGATTTCTTGAGCTTGGGAAGGCAGTTGGTATGGAAGCTGGAGAGCAGTGTCAGTAGTGAATAGATTATTGTTGCCTCTGAGAAAAGGAAACCAGGTTGGCTGCCAGCAGGGTAAGGTTGTGGTTCTTCTTCAGGTTGTTAATAGTAATCATACGTGTGATGAAACCTTCTTCCTGGAGAAGGAAAAATAAAAATTTAGGGAAAAGGAGTTTGGTAGTAGAGGCAATCCTTACTTCTCATCTGAATAGATCTCTAGAGACCATATAGAAAAATCATAAGGTGAAAAGTGAAACTTTTTAAATAGATATTTTATAGTGAAGAGCCCTCTTCTTTTAAAAGTTGTTCTCTTGAATTTGTAAGACAAGATGCTGCCTAAATTTGTGGGAGTATCAATAGGGAAGAAAGAAAGGATAGTGGAAATTGATGAATCGTTGATTAAAAATGACAAATTAATGAATGGTTGGAACCAGCAAATTAGTAGATGGTAGAAAGGCTAGTGATAGAATTTGCTAACTACTAGCTGATGAGCATATCAGTGAAAGTCAAACTGACAGAAAGTAGAGCCAGCTATATTTAACTTTCCCTGGGACAGAATCATATAGCTCCTTAGTGATGTCAAAAAGGCTATATGATGTCTCTAAGTGCTTAGTTATTTCCAAGTTTATGGGGAAAAGCATATAGACAAAAGAATAAATGACTTTAAAATGGTTCATTTTTGTTTCCCTTTGAAAAAGGATAGAAGAGAACTAGAGAAGTGTTACTAGAAAATGATTTGGGCATTTCATTGGACTATAATGGACCCACTTCAGTGTGAATCATCCATGGTAATATGAGAATTGAAGATGCTACAATCTTTGCTGCTTGAGGGCACAAGGCCAATCCAGTGATGGTCTGAGAACATCGTGCCCTGGTCAGAACATACCTGATGTACTATGTTCAGTTCAAAGTATCAAAAATTAGAAAGGATTGAGAAACTGGACAGAATCCAGAAGAGACTTACAAGAGTTGTTAAGAACCTCAAAGTCATCATATGAGAATTAGTTGAAAGAACAGGGGAGGCTTAACCTAGAAAAGAGATTTAGGGAAGACATTGCCATAGTGGGGATTAGAATTGGTTTGCTTGATCTCAGAGGAGAGAAATAGGAACCAGAATTGCAGGGAGGAAGATTTAAATTTGATATAAGGAAAACTTCATAGTGATTAGAAGTATCTAAAAGTGGAATGTGCTGTTTTGAGAGAGTGACTGTCACTCAACAAATTATCTATGAAGTACCTACTGGGTGCCAGGCACTATGCTAAGTGCCAGGGATCTAAAGAAAAATAAAAACACATTTCCTGTTCTCAAGAGGCCATAGTTTAATAAAAGAGAAAACATACAAACAACTATGTAGAAAGCATATAGAGGACAAATTGGAAGTAAGCAACAGAGAGGAAAGAGTGAATTGTCAAGCAAAAACTTATTTAGGAGCTGTGGAACACTATGTTTTGTTCTTCATGCCCCAGGAGGTCACCTCTGATCTGATGCTGGACCAATGCCCAGAACTAATGGAGTGATCACAAAATAACATGTCTTACCAATCCTTTTTCTCCCCATCCAATATATACTACGCACACTAGAAAATAATTGATGGCAACTTGCAAATTTGTCAAAAATTGTACATTTGCCAGTTCATTTTATATTTCAACCTTGAGGGTGAAATCAAGCAGAGACTGAGGAGGAATGTAAATTTCAACAAGTTCAGACACACATACTCATCTCTTGACTTTATTATAAAATGTCTTTATCAGAATCCATTCTCTACCCCAATCCCACCTGTACAGCTCCATTTAGACAGTACAGGTGAGAGGAGGGTTGGAATGCAATGATGTGACAATGCACTGTACATTGGACATCTAAAAGCTCACTCAGTTTTTTGCTTTCCTAGTATTACACATTTAACCATACATTCTTTAAAATGCCAGTACTTTAGCCTATTTTTCAAAGTTCAACTCAATTACCACTTCCTGAAAGCTTTCCTAATCTCTCCAACTGTTTTCATTCTCAGACTTGACATAGCATTTTGTATTTTAATTTTCTAATATATAGCATTTACTATTATTGATTAGGGAAGTTATTATTTTACTGTCATATTAATAAACAATTGGGATCCAGGCTTTCTTCCTTTATTTCCTCATTTAAAGTCCAGCTCCAGTAAAAAGTTAGTCTCTGAAGAATGTTTGATGGATGATATCCTAACTCTAAGATACACACTCTTATATCTTAGATCTACTTAATTAGAAGAGATTCCTTCTGTTTAGAATGTAAACAAAATCTAGTTTTTACCTGGAAGAAGCCCCTATTCCCTCAATCAGAGTTTATGATAGCCATTTCATGAAGCAGAAAACTAATGAGAGCCATCTTGATGGAGTTGGGTTATCCTGTATAGATTGCTGGAGGCATCTGAGCCTCATGATCAAGCCACATTCTTAGCAGGAGTAAGTGAAGGCTTCTAGCCCAACTCCTCCATTCAGAGTTGGTTTTTAGTTATGAAGGGAATTTCCTTGTAAGTATTATTTAAAACTTTCAGGCTTTCCACATCTTTTGTCTTTAATTATGAAAGAAACCACTAACCATCGATTTATTGATTATTGGCTATCCTAATTAATAAAATCACTATTGATTATCCAGAAACTCTGTCTCTTAGGATTTTTCGTTCATCACATTATTTATTTAATATAATTGTCTGAGTTGAATATAAACTTCATGAGAACAAGCACTATGTTTTAATCTAAGCTTTGCAGCTCTATCTGGATATATACTTATGACTTGACTTCAATTCCACAAAGATCTGATTTTGTTAGAGTGGGCACTCTCTTCACTAATGCAAATTTCAACATTTTGATGATTTTGGATATAATCCCTAAAAGGGAAAAAAAAACTAATACTTTCTGTGGTTTAAAAAATCATCATGATATAGCCTTCAAGATTTAATAAGCTAGTCTTATATAATAAATATTCTGTCATCAAACCCGTGCTTTTAGTTTTTCCAGCTCTCTTGAGCCTGCCAGACTTTGTGTATCACTGGCATAATCTTTGAGAACCCAGTGTCACTCCCATGACACCAAGAGACATTATAGGGGGACTTTAGTAGAAGTCTCAATATAAACCATAAAATCATACTTGACTTTTGTCTTCAGATTAAGGTTACAAAAGTAATTCTTTCAAAAATTTTCCCAAATATCTACTGATTTTCCCCTTTAAAATAATTTTTTAAAAAGTACTGGAAAATGTTGAAGGGAGGAGAGCACACAAATATGTATCACACTTTAAATATATATAAAACAATGTCTAATGACATTTTAGGGCAGTTAAGTGGCTCAGTGAATACAGGTCCTGGAGTCAGGAAGGTTTATCTAACAGGTTTAAATCTCTTTTTAGGCACTTACTAGCTGAGTAATTCTGGGCAAATCATTTAACTCTATATTCCTCAGTTTCCCCATCTGTCAAATGAGCTGGAGAAGAGAATGACAAAGCACTTCAATATCTTTGCCAAGAAAACCTCTTTTAAAGAATCAGACCACCTGAAACAACTCAACAAAAACAATGATGATATTAAGACTTCTATAGAACACAGTGAGAACAAGTGCTAACAGGAACACTCAGAGTGGTCAGAATTCATTTGACAGATACAGTCATTTGATTTAATTATGGTACTCCCCTCAATTCCAGACAAAGTGACCAACTAGCTGATAGCCACACTCTCCATTCCATTTCCTCCCTCCTCACCTTTGCATATGCTATTCCAATGCACTCCCTCCTTATATCCACTTATTAAAATATTTAACTTTAAGACTAAAATCTGGAGCTTTCCCCTACTTAAAGTCCTTGTCATTAGCGTTCCCTTCCTTCTCAAATCCTTAAGCACTTACTTGTCTAGGAAATGGTGTATGCCTCCAGTAGAATGGAAGTCTTCTGAGAGCAATACTTATTTTTCATTTTGCTTTTATATTCACATCTACCATAAGACCTAACACAATAGATACTTAATAAATGATTGCTAATTGAAAAATTTTACTTAGAATATAAGTAGGTGACCCTTACCTGTGGCTAGTACAGCTTAGATTTATTTACAGACCGGTCTGTAAATTATTAAGCACTTAGTAGATCCTGAGCACTGTGCCTAATCTATATGTCTCAGGAATATTCAGAAATACTCTTCCTTCATTCCTTAATTTTCCATTTTCCTCAAATAACAAACATTTTCTCCTTTTTTTCTTAAAATCGGCATTCTCTCCTTCCTCCAGTCAAAGTAACTAGGAATTCCCAACAGAGACATTCAGTTAATTGTCATTAGTGATGATTTTTTTAAATGGTGAATCACGAATTGCTTCACTGTCTGTTTAAGTATGAATCTCACTTACTTGGATACTTTCGAATAGTCCTAAATGGTTGGAAATTCACATCCGTCTCTATTATGCGACAAACATATTTCTCATTGAGTTTGACGGGGTATCTCAGGACAGAATACACTCTATATGCACCATTCATCTGCTCCTCGAAGATCTCCACGGTGCTGTAATTGGACAAATCCCTCTCTCCCCGATCCAGCCAAGTCACATTTGGCAAGTAGTACCAGCCTGAAGAGACGCAGGTGGCCACAGTTTCATCATCGATTTCCTTGAATTCCACTCGGGGTTCCTCAGAATCTAATTATACAAAATAACAAAACAATTACTGGCTTTCTGATTTTAGCCCCAGTGATAACTGCCCTTGAGTGCTCTGGGATAAGCAGGAATCTTGGGCTGACTTTCAAGTTAACCCCTTGTGCTGTGGGAGTAGAAACATAATGGAAAAAAAGCACTGATCTTGTAACAATGCTATCTATCTATCTCTATCTTAACTATTGCTGTTTTAGTCTGAATCTGTGATTTCATTTCAAGCCCTGAATAGAAAGAAAAATGTACATGTAGCAAGTAGAGAGTTAACTCAAAATCAAGAAGACCCGAATTCAAGGTTTATCTCTGATATGTACTGATAACTGAAGTCTGGACACCTGCCTCTCTCAGGCCTCATTTCTTAGGAATTGCAATCCCTGGAACAAATTCCACATCCAGTCTGAGAAGATTAATAGCTATTTTATCCTCCCCTGGAAGATTCTAATATGCTTTTCAAAGGTCTGCCAGCCCCTTCTCAAAGCCTGTGCACAAATTTTAAATGGAAATAGTTCTCATTTGTTAAATTGTCCAAGGTTTCAATAATCAAATGATTACAATATAGGAAATAAAGAATTTGGAAATGCATGAAATGTCCCTTTAAAATATGGTGGCAGCTCTACTGAATTCAACGGATATTTCATGAATGCCTGTGACATACAAAGTATGATGTTAAGGGCTATAGAGAATTCATTGAAGTTTAACACACACCATTGTCCTTAAGAGTTACAATTTAAGGAAGGGAATAAGACTAACTAATATGAGATCTTGGACAAGTCTTGTTATTTCTTCAGACCTCATGTTCCTCATCTCTAAAATGGAAGAATTGTTATAAGTGAGTACTTAGGTCCTTTCTAGCACTGATTTTCAATATCAACATATACTTAAATATCAGCTGTATAGAGAAATCTGCTGGGCACTGAGAGTGATAATAAAATTAAGATAGATATGTTCCTTGCTTTTTGGGCTTCACAATTTAGTATTCAGATATGATACATACACAAACACCTGGGCTGCAATATATGTGATAAATATATACAAAACAGGCCCAAACCTGGGGGAACAAGGAACACATGAATTATTGCCAATCAAAGAGAATAAAGAAGTCTTCATGGAAGGGATGGCATGTCACCTGAACCTTGAATGTTGGGAGAATATCAAATAAAGGAAAGAGAAAAAAATGAACAAAGGCAGGAGAGCACAGAACAAGTGGGATGGATGGCATTAGCTCCTAGTGGCTAGAAGGTGGTATACAGGGTGGAGAAAAGAATGAGACAAAACTGGAAAGATAAGGTAATGATTATGGGGAATCTAGAACACTAGCAGGAGTTTGAACTTTGTTTTTCAGACAATTAAAGAGTTTTGGTTAGGGGAATGACATGATAGGATCCATTCTAGGTTAATCCAGAAGCAGTGTAAAAGATGGAATGCCCAAAACACATTATCTCCTTACTTGCTCCTCACTGGGATCTATTCTTCTCTTAAATGCAATTTCAAGTGCCATCTTCTACATGGCTTTCATGTATTCGGATTCCACTCCCCACTTCCTCAATCTGTTAGTACCTCCCTCCCAAATTATTCTGTACTTAATGACTTTGTACACATTAGTAGGGCAGCTAGAGTGGATAGAATGCCAAACATGGAGTCAGGGAAACATCTCCCTGAGTTCAAATCTAACCTTAAATATCTACTCATAAATATTTACTTACTTGTTTTGTCTCAGTTTGGGAGCCAACAAGCGTCCTTTTTTAGCTCCTAAATTCTGTTCTAGTTCCTGCTTTGTCAGGTTCCTCACCTGTAAAATGAACTGAGGAAAAATAGGGCACACTACTCCACTCCAGAATCTTTACCAAAAAGAAACTCAAATAGGGTCACAAAGAGTTGTACGTTACTTAAAAATATATTAACTTTATATTTATACTGTATTGGTTTTTATAGATAATTGTTGTCTTCTCCATTAGAATGTAAACTCCCTCAGACTAGGAATTTATCTCATTTTTTGTGCATGAAATTGCAGTGCCTGTCCTAGCACAATGCCCAGCATATAGTAAGTCTTTAATAAATGCTTTTTGATTGGTTGGATAAGGTCTGGAAGAATGTGGATGAGGGGGGAGAAAAATGAAGAGATTATTTCAATATTCCAGGCAGTTGGCAATGAAGGAATATGCTAGGATAATAACAATGAAAACATGGAAAAAAGGATATATTCATTGTTATTCAGTAGTTTTCAGTTGTCCAATTTTTTGTGATTCTATTTGGGATTTTCTTGGCAAAGATACTGGAGGGGTTCATCATATCCCTCTCTATTTCACTTCTTCATATGAAGAAACTAAGGAAAACAGGGTCACATAACTAATAAGTGTCTGAGGCTAGATTTGAATTAGTGAAGAGGAGTTTTCCTGATTCCTGACCAAGCACTCTATCCAAAATAGTCAGTGGAGATTACACAACCTAGCACAATGTCTGGCATATAGAAGGCATTTAATAGATGCTTTAATAGATGAATTGACAGGATCTTATAACTGATTAGATGTGAAAGGTAACAGAAATCCATTTTCCCTCCCTTCCACTCCCCATCTCATTAAAAAAAAAGTGTATAACAAATATGGCTAACAAAACAAGTGCCCACAAGAGCTATATGTAAAAATATATGACTTATTCTGCATTGTAAATTCATTACCTATATTATTATTATTTTTTTCATTACCTATATTATTCATGTCATGTTCTATCATGGAAAAGTTAAAGAAAATCCATTGACCTGACCATGTTCATAACTCAAAGAATGGTGGTGTCACTATCAGGAATAGAGAAATAGTAAAGAGCAACAAGCCTGGGGGAAAATATTTTAGCTTGAGTTTATTTAAGCCAAATTGATTTTGGAATATACAGGTAGAACTCTTCACCCAGAGTTCTCTCCTGCTAGAGGGACAACCCCTTTCCAAAGGACTTATCGGGCCTGAATAACTCAAATGAATAGTGAAAGGTATCTTCCAAAAGTTCTGTTTGAGATAAGTTGGGGGTTAGAGATACAGACTGAAAAGATTTCTGTATTGAAGATTTTGTGAAGAGGCATTAAATGGTTCAAACTATAGTAGAAAAGAGATTCTACTTGCAATTCTGCTTGTTAACTGGCAAAACTGAAGTTCAATAATTCTGGAACCATAAAATGAGGGATTGCACCAAATAGTCTCTAAGGACCTTTTTAGATCTAGAATCTCAGGTGCACTGATAAATTGACAACATACGTAAAATAGTGACCAGAATCTGAGACCAAGTACTCAGAATTTCTCTAAAAGCAGTTAGGTGATATAATAGTGATGAATGTGGAGTTAGGCGGATCTGAGTTCAAATTCAGCCTCAAACATTTACTGTGTGACTCTAATTTTTCTCATTCTTGGTTACCCCATCTGTAAAATGGGGATAACAATTATACATACCATCTAAAATTATATAAGGATTAAATATAATATAATAAATTATAATATAATATATAATATACATTATATATAGATATATTATAAGGATCAAATTAAATAACATAGGGAAAACATTTTGTAATTTTTAAAGCACTATTTAAATATTAGGGTTTGTAGATACAGCTCCAAGTAATTCCCTTACCTTCTACAATTAGCTTAATTTTACTTTCACCCCGTCCAGTTGGAGAGATAGCAAAACACTTGTAGATTGCTTGATCTTGGAAATTCACATTTTTTAATAAAAGGGATAAGCTTCCTTCAGAAATTTCTTCAGGATCCACAGAAACTCTTTTCTCATACATGGAGTTCTGTTCCTCCACTTGTTCCTTGTCATTTTTAAACTGGTAAACCACTTTTGAGAACATCTCAAAAAAATCATAGAACCTGAAGAAACGGTAATAATCATTGTCATCTTCCACCATAAATTCCTCCTCGATGTCTTCTCTTTCCCAGTAAAACTCAAGGTTGTCTGTGCCTTTCACGAAGGAGAAATGGCAAGGCAAGATAACATCAGTGTAAGGGTGGACTCTTATTTCATCGATAGCCACTGGGAACATCAGAGATGGAGACAAAGTTAAGTAAAATGCTCACAAAATGAATGATTCTCAATTTCTCAGGACGTAGTAGCTTTACAAGGACCAATGGTTACAGGAACTCAAAGGTCTGGCTTTATGTCACTAAACAGAATTTCAGATGAAATGCACTGAAATTTTAGAATCTTACAGTGTTTCATTCAAACCCCTCCTTTTCTTTCTCCCTAACCCTCCCATCCCCCAGAGAAAGGAAATAAAATCACCTAGCAAGTAAATGATAAAGCTGGATCTAGAATTCAGGCTTGTGGAACTAAAAAGGACACTTGCTGATTCCCAAACTTTTTGACCTCAAAGATTATTATATTTCATTTGGTAGAAAAGTAGAGTCTGCATATTGTGAGTATGGGGATTCATAGAAGGAGGGAGGCTTTTTTTTTTAATGGAAATAATGGGAAAGTAAGGAATAAGTATCCCAAGGGGGTGGGAGGAAGGTCTGGCTAGTTTGAGGTTATGGGTGACATGTCTAATTGGACAAAAAAAATCAAAAAATAAAAATAGATCATCAGGAAACCTAAGGAGGAAGGAATCTTAGGAAGAATTTAAACCAACATTCCCATTTGATTGATGATAAAAATGAGGTCAAAAGAGTGACGTGATTTGCTCCTAAGTCATACAGTTAGTAAATGTTGAAGAACCAAGAACCTTTCCTTCTCTGTGACACTGTACTATTTCCACAACACTGTGCCTCCACTTTCTAGAGATGTCTCACAGGCAGTGGGAAAGGATCCAGCCCATTTCTCATCTGATAAAAGACTAAAAAGAGCTTTTAAGGAGAAATTCTGCAGACATATGAAACTTCGTTTGTTTTCTGTAAGTGGACTTCAATAGTTAAGAAAAGTAAGAACTCCACAGAATCAAACACAATTTTGTACAAATTCTAAGAAGCTAGACTTGCGGATAATTAGACAACTAAGTAGGAAAGTAGATAAAGCACTGGGCCTGCAGTTCAAAGACCTGAGTTCAAATCTAATTTCACATCTTTATATTACCTGTGTGGGCAAGACATACCCTCTATATATCTCAATTTTCTCATTTGTAAAATGCAAAACAAATTTTTGTAAAAAAAAATATGAAAAAAAATTTGTAAAAACCTTTATAAAATAATAACATCTACTTCCCAGAGTTGGTGTAAGGATGAAATGAGATAATAATTGTAAAAATGCACAAAGTTTGGCACATAATACATGTAATTATATTTAATATTTTTCTCATAATAACTTTTGGTATCCCTCTAATGTGATTATAATACCCTCTTCACCTACTGACAACCGTACTCTAATCTCTCATTTATTAAATAACAAGGAATTCTAGTAAATGTTTAACAGTTGGCTCTCCCAAAAACTATGGGACACACTGTTAAGTTTAATCTTCATTATTAATCTTTTCTCCATCACTTTCTCAATCTAGACAATCAACAAAATCATAAACCAAGTCCTAATTTGTAGCGTTTGCAGATTTCCAAAATACAAATGTTCACAATGAAAATTTTACACTAAAAATTTGTAATAAGCTCTCTCAAGCTAGGAATATACAACCCATGGCCTAATATTCAAAATTTTGAATTTATATGTACCAGGACTGACTAGGAGGGTTATGACCTCCCAAATAGCATTCTTTGTCTCATGTTGTCTTCACCCAGAGTTCTCTCCTGCTAGAGAGACAACACCTTTCGGAAAGGACTTATAGGGCCTGAATAACTCGAATAGTAGAAGGTAAAATCATTCCAAAAAAGCATTTATTAAATATTTATCCAAGTTCCTTGCTCCCCCATATAGTCCCTTGCTACTCCTCCAATTTCTTTATGAGATTGCCTTCCAACATCAAAAATTTTCCCTTTCTCTAGATAGGAAGCTAAACTCTGAGATTCCTCGGTTTGAGGTTGCTGACAGTCTCAAAGAATGAACCTGGCCAGGAAATCTATCCTTTTCTCATTAGAAAGCTATATTCCAGAATTTAACTTCCTAGGAACTTCTCTTTCCTATGTTCAGGAGGCTGGGATTCAGAAACTCACCACTTAACTATTTGGTCCTCCTATGGTCTCTCAAACTGAGAAGTTATAACATTGCCTCTCTAAGGCTGAGCCAAAGAATACAAAATTTAAGACGTTTCTTCTTAAGTCATATCCACAAGAATACAGCAAGGGTGCCTCTAAGCAAGTCAAAGTTTATTTTTCTTGTGGGTATGTCCATATACTCAGGATATGTGTATACAGGTCTTTGGAGGAAAGTGAGAATCACTGATATTTTGTGGTAATTCCTTTACAGAAATTCCATGCTTGCTTTTCTTTAAAGGAAATTTAAAACCATAAGCTAATACTATTAGATTGGAGTACTTTAGGACCTGGAAGAAAGATAGAATCCATAAGAAAGAAAGAAATTACTGTTCGTTGTTATGGGCTGCTATGTTGTTCCATTGAGTCTGACTCTTCCTGACTTCATTTACTTTTCCAGACATTTTTACAGATTAGGTAACTGAGGAAAACAGAGGTTAACTGCTCAGAACCATACTAGTAACTAAGTATCTGAGGTTAAATTTGAACTCAGATCACCTAGCTGCTCAAGGACAAGTATTGATCTTGCCATTATATTTTCTGAAATCAAAATTGTCCTATGATTAACATATGCATAGTTACTATCTGAGGACTCTATTGGTTATATTTGTTGAGCACTATTCTGAAATTTCCCAGAGAGAATTCTGGATAGGAAAAATAAACCAAAGAGTGAATGATATTTTGAGGGCAGGTCTCGAGATTGGACCAGATCCATATAAAAGATACCTAGGATTCTAGACCACAATTATAATTAGTTAGTTGGCTTTTCTCTGACTCTCCTTATGAGGGTTAGCTACTTCCTACTCCTATTTTATGTATGCAATTGAGTAATGCTTTTCTGTCCCTGCATTAAAAAAAGCACAGATCTGCTTGATTTAAACTAGATTGAGTCTATGGTTGGATCCAGCTTCCATAACCTTGGAGAGACAAGAAGAATTGTTGGAAGTCATAGAGAGTATTTGCGTGCCTGAGAATTGTTAACAGGTTAGATCAGTTGGTTGAATTACCCCACCCATAGTTTTTAGGTATAGTATTTGACCACAGGTGGGATTTTCCAGTGCAGACCTAAAAAAACTCTCAACTCAGGTTATTAACCATCTATCTATGGGAGAATGGGTTTCAGTCTTCTACAGTTGTGTTATTTCCTTTTATAGTTTTAATAATGCTTTCTAAAGAATATAATAGTACTTGTTAGGCTGTCCGTCCAAATCTGGGGTTTAGAAAATATGGCCACTGCAATTTAAAGTTTTTCATTGTGAGTTGTATGTGTGTGTTTGAGATTGCTACAATATGAAGCCCTATGATAGTACATAATAGTCCAGATGGGTTTCTCAAAAACAAGTAGAATAAAGAATGAAACTATTCCTTTCTCAGGGAATACTCACAATCGTTTTTGTAAACTGACTCACCTGCATGCTGAATGAGCAGAAGTATGCTGATGATCATCACCAGAAAGGAAGATACTCTCAAAGCAACCCACGGGGAAAGACAGAACATCTGCTTTTGCGAGAGAGAACTTTAGTCAAAATGATCACAATGATTCTGAAGAAGGGATTGGGGAAATCTATACCAGTAACCAACAGTTCTCCAAATCCCCAGTAAGTACTGAGGGAGAGATCTGAACCCAGGTCTTGTAAGGCTAGATACAGGCTTACAAGATTTTATATTGTACCATGATGTTTCCCTTATACAATATGCAGTATTTTTCTAGGCTCAAGAAGAACTTCTGATATAATACTTCATGGACTCAGGATTTCTTCCAAACAAATGATTGCTAGCCCTTTTTGGATTTTGTTATGGAAAAGGCAGCAAGATTAAAGTTAGGGCAAGAATGTAAGTGTATTAATACCTAGCATAAAAAGAAGGAAGGAAGGAAGGAAGGAAGGAAGGAAGGAAGGAAGGAAGGAAGGAAGGAAGGAAGGAAGGAAGGAAGGAAGGAAGGAAGGAAGGAAGGAAGGAAGGAAGGAAGGAAGGAAGGAAGGAAGGAAGGAAGGAAGAGGGAGGAAAAGAAGGCAGAAGAAGAGGAAAGAAGGAAAAGAGGGAAGAAGGGAGAAAGGGAAATAGGGAGAGAGAAGAGGAGCTCACAATCTAATAATTCATAGATAAACATATAGATACATGGATGTATACACATTTATTTATTAATTCATTCTTTTGTTTATTTAACATTAAGTTCCTATCGAATAATATCAATGTATATAAAACTGAATAAAACATAATAGTTTAGATAATGTCCCTGCCATTGTGGAGCTGACAGTTCAGTCATAGAACCATGGAATTACTTCAATTCTCCCTTCTAGGACCCAACTGGAGTTAAAAACAGCCACACTATATTTGATTGCAAGCAAATGCTAAGAATAATTAAATAAGCATTGGCTCCAAGTGTAGCCCTTAGACATTAAAAGGCAGCCCTACTTCTTCTAAGAATATAATAAAGTAGCGTGATAGGTTTGAACATTCAGAGGACATTCAGGCTTGGTGGTCTCTAGGGAATTGTTCCAAAAGAAACTGTCCAACCTAAGTCATTCATTCCTTCAAACACATGTAAAACCTTCAAAATTCCTTGGAAAAATAAAGGTTCACTTCAAAAGTGAATTGTAGGAAGCAAGGGGATGGGGCAAGAGAACTTGTAATTGATGGACTCTCTAATTTAGATAACGTTGAAGGAGATGGACCTTTAATGGAGTCTTGCTGTGATGACATGGTGAGCTTCTTTGATTGATTTCCAAAAACAGTAATGGTCTCCTCTGATTTGTTTAACTGAGGTACAAGAAGATGCAGTTTTGTGGAAAGAACCTCTCCCCATAGCCTATAAGAGATCCAGGGAGAAATGGCTTTATCCATTATTTTTGCATCATTTTTCTTTCTGGGGTCTTGCTGACTCTTGGAATTGCAGCAAAGAATCTGTGTGGATGTGTATGTGTATTTGATTTCTCCTCCTCTTGCCAAAAAATAATCACTTATCACAGAAGTAGCAGGAAAGTTAAATCTCCTCTACAATCTTGAATACCATCTCTCCCCACAAAGCCCTATTGGAACACCTCAGGATCCTGAGCCACAAGAGCCTTGGAAATAGTCATGTCCTTTATATACCCCTCGTCTTACTTCAAAGCTAGACTTAGCAGCCATCATTGAGGGGAATGATCCTTGTGGAAAAGAGGTCGGTCAATATTATCAATTGCAATCTATGGGGCAGGCAAACCAGCCTAAAGCATCAAGGTCAAATCAAATCAAAAGCAAGTCAAATCACTACTACCACCCTAACTACCATCTCCCTCCACATCCTGATGGAGATAACCCAGGACCCTGAACCCAAGGGCCTTGGAAGTACCAATGCCCCCTCAAACCACAAATCCTGCTTCCAGCCCAAACTCCATAGTCACTATTGAGAGGACAAATCACTATGAGAAGGGGGTTACCTTCTTTACCACCACAAATATTAACTATTAACTAGTTTCTAGTGACAGATTTACATACCCCAAAGAACTCTAGCAGTATCTTCAAAAAGCCCCAATCCTATTTCCAATCCAGCCCCACTGGCCATCATTCCAGGAAACAATCCAAGCTTATCAATTAATCCTGGAGGTGCTATAGCCATAGCTACTAATTCAGAAAATTCTTGCTATCAAAGTCCTTGCCATTTTTAGATTGATATCATTTTATCAATCAAGTGACAATAAAGAAATGTCATCATCTATTTTGCTGCTAAACCATAAGAACCATTCTGTTTGACTTTCAGCTAAAATCTCTTATGTTGTGTCCCTCCCATTGTTATGTGAGCCCTTGAGAGAAGAGACTATCCCCCTTTTTTATTTGTATCTCTGGCATGCAGAATACTGCTTTGTACACAGTAAGCCCTTAATAAATACTTATTCATTCACTCATATGACCATATGAAACATACTTGTATGTAGCATGAAGATGAAAATTTCTAGACCTTGCAATTGCTATCACCTTCTTCCTCTTTCTGTTTCCTTCTCTAAGCACAGATCAATGATGGGAACCCTAACAAATGGATGTTTCCTATCTTAGCGAGTACTCCCCTTTCTTGAGAGGGAAGTATAGTGAGAATAATTGGTGTGATTTAAGTTATCTGTATATGACCATGCATAGCTTTTCAAACTTTACATCTGATACATCTCCTGTGGTGGGGGAAATTTTAAAAAATATGTCTTTCACTTTGAACAAGATGAGGTGAGATCTTTCCAGACAGTTGTGAAAATCGAGCAAGGCTTCACCTACTTCAGAATTTGAGTAGGGCTGAAGGACTTTGAAGATTGAGTCAAGAGCATAATCCGGTCCCCTTCCTCCTTTCCTCCCATGACACAATTTCCTCCCTATGTCAGTCAAAATATGGGCAACTATGTACTTATTGTCAAGTTCAATTTCGTGGGTAGATCTGTAGTTTAGAATGTGAGACTCTCAGCCTATGAGGATGAGGGTCAGTGGTGGGAGGGAGTGTTTTGCATTAGGGATTAAAGGGGCAGTCCTGCCCACAGGAGGCGCTTCCTCCCTTCTCAGGAGAATGTACAATAAACTGCTTTTCTCTAGAGATCTCTCCAGCTTTTTTATTAAATGGTAACTCCTCACTATTTCCGTACTACATGGTTTGATACTCATATTATGCATTAAGCATCTTTGTGAGGAGAGACCCTCTTATTTGCATTTCAGGATAATCCTGGACAAAAGCCATACCTAAGGTTTTGTTTTGGTTTGGTTTTTTGAGTCTGAGTATCACAATTTTGTTCAAGCTGAAAGAGTAGCTCCTCCTGGACAGATCCCACAATGATCAGCGTCATTTAAGTTGTGTTTAAAGTTTTGGGGGGTTATTCCATGGTTAGAGAAGAACTGGTCAGAATCTGACTCTCTTTGGGATCAAGACCCTCAAGATGTAAGCCCAGTCTTCTCTGAGGTCTTCCCTAGACTATAGAAGGAAGCATGAGATGGCAGCAGATTTTTATTTCTTCTGCTACATTAACTAGTTAATGTAGTTAAGATCTATACAAGGCATTCCTAGAGAACTTAAAATACCCAAATGCCCATTATACTTATTAAATTTGCCTGTTGCAACCTTGTGGGACTATGGACAGAGTTTGCTTTCACCTCTCATCTGAAATATCCAAGCAATTCATAAGAATCAGATCTTGTGGTCAGCCAGGGTATGATTATCTTTACTCATCTCTGAAACTAAAGAGCTCTCTAATTTAACCTCATGTTGCTCCTGAATTAACGGGGACAGAAAAATGATTTTTGCAATCTCTGATTGTTGTATTGTGCTCAGAAAATAAAGAAGAAAAAGAGGATTCTCAGCAATTGGGAAGTTTAGGAACTTTGAACCACAGACTATATACAGATCTCTTCAGATATCTTTCAGGTAGGACACAGAGGGGGACAAGAATGCATCTTCATGGCCCTCAGTTAAACAATCTTCAGAAGACAGTTCTAACTATTGGAAACAAAAAAAAAAAAAAAAAAAGGCCTTTGCCATATCTTTCCAGAAGACTTATGTCCTTCACCAAGGAGGGCTAGGACCCATGTCCAGTATCATGAGAGATGGTCCAATATAACAAAAGTCTACTCCTCGTAATTTCATGCCTTTATATATACCATTCTTCCTCACGCTACACCTTTTTTTTTCATTTAGTGTTTTTTTCCTTCATTTCATTTCTCAGTGTTTCTTACCCCAGGGTTCATGAACTTTAAAACATTATTTTTTGATATTCTATTTCAACATAATTGTTTTCCTTTGTAATTCCTTGTATTTTGTTTTAAACATTTAAAAATATTTTGAGAAGAGATCATAACTCCATCAGAATGCCAAAAGAGTACACAATACAAAAAAAGGTCAAAAACTTATGTCCATATTTTTCTCTGACTGTTGAACTCCCTACCTTCATTTTTTGCTTTTCTTCTCTCTTTTGTTTCCTTTGGCTTCTTCCTCCTTTTCTAGTTCCTCTTTGTTGTTTATCCTGCAGATGAGAGATTTATGCAAATGGACATTCTCATTCCTGATGTGAATCTCTTCCTTGCCAGTTCATCCTAGAGGGTCACCCTTCCTCAAGCTTCTCCTCACCTCAATCTAGACTCCATTCAGCTGTCAAACTGATGATCTTAAAGTACAGATGAGATCATGCCCCATCACTCCTTCACTACCCTTCAAGAACCTTTCTAGATCCTATTACTTCCTGGGGATTCAATATAAAATCCTGTTTGGCATTTAAGCTGCCTTTCATAATTTGTCTTCTTCCTACTGTTTCAGTCTTCTTATAGTTTATTCATATTCAACTACCATATAGATCTAGTGGCACAATTATTCTTGCCCTTGTATCTCCTGACTGCATTTTCTTTGGGTGCCCCCCATAATCTGAATATTTTCCCTCCTTATCTCTGCCTCCTGGCTTTCCTGGCTTCCTTCAAGTTTCAGCTAAAATTTCACTTTCCACAAAATATTTTCAATCCCCTTTAGTACTTTTGCTCTGAGATTATCTCCAATTTATCCTGCTTGTATCCTGTTTGTACAAAAGTATTTGCATAATTATCACTCCCTTAGACTGTGATCTCCTTAAGATGAGTTTTATATTATTTTGTTTTGCCTTTTTTTTTTGTACACCCAGCACTTGATACAGTGTCTAACACAAGCAAGCACTTAAATGTTTGTTGATGACTTCACTTGATCCTCTATATCCTTGTCTACTTTCTCTCATCCCTATTACTCTTTTTCCCTTTATCATCTTTTTCTATTCCTTAACTGTCCCATAGTGTGAAATTTAAGTATATTTTATTACCACATTCATTTTTTCTTTCTTAAAGTATTTTATTTTTTTAAAATACATGTAAAGATAGTTTTCAAAGTTTTGTAAGACTTTATGTTCCGGGGGCAGCTAGGTGGCACATTGCATAGAGCACCAGCCCTGAATTCACGAGGACCCGTGTTCAAATCTGATCTCAGACACTTAACACTTACTGTGTGACCCTGGGCAAGTCACTTAACCCCAGCCTCAGGGGGGAAAAAAAAGACTTTATGTTCCAAATTTTTCTCCCTCCCGTTATCTCCCCCCTCCCCAATCTAAGTTAAACTTGTTCAATCCTTTTAATTTCCACATTTGTCATGTTATATCACATTCATTTTAAATAATCAATTAAACTTTCATGCTTCCTGTCATTTTTATTTTTAAGTGTGTTGGGTATATGTTTTATATTTTCTTTTCACTAATTAAAAAATGGAGGTACTTTTTACTTGCATATGAAGCATGACATATTTTTCCCCTGTGAGTCAATGGCCTTTGATAGAGAAGGAATTCCTATTTCAGAGTTAGAAAAGTTTTAATGACATTGGAGAATAAATTTATTATACCCTCTTAAAGCATTATTTTTTCCTTTTTTATATCCACTAAAAAACAATATTAATGATAAGGTCTTCCGGCATCTCATCAAGTATGCTTTGGGGATCCTCTCCCCGCAGATACAATAAGATGTTGGTGGGGAGCTAATGTGCAGATATAATATATAGATGGTTTGGGGCAAATAAGAAGGCATTTCCTTAGGTTACTAGTTTTTAACTTGATAAGCCCTAGAGAATGAAGCTAAACAAGCAATACCACCTGAGTATTCCCTGTAGTGTTGCAAATTTGTGGAAAGAGAAAAACTCAAAACACTTCAGGAGCTATATACAGACAAAGCAGAATGTCCTTTCCCTGGATGTGAAACATAACACTGAAACTAAGTGTAAGAGCTAGACAATCAAAGTAACAATTGTTAGAAATGGTTTCATTTAGAACGTGGGACACTAAGCACAATTTTTTAAAAAGTATTTTTAAAAGTATTTAAAATGTCAATAAATAAATAAAAGAAAAAATAAAAGCCATCTGGCACACCAAGAGGAGTCAAAGATGGTGAGAAAACTAAATTACACACAAAGAATAAAGTGAGTCATGAAAATTAATAAATGTATTTCATAGAAGACTAAATTTTTTCTTTATCACAGGTGAAAAAATTGATTACAGAAAGGAATATGATTATTATACAATTCTACAATACATGGGAAATTGAAGAAATCACATATAAAGAATACAAAATAGAGTAGGAAAGAGAATGTCAATAATGACCATGCATATTGCAAGTAGGCTATGTATCCTTGTAAAGGCTGTAAGAAATTAGGCCTGTATAAAGATCTAAGTGGAAAGCATTAAAATGGACAATGCCTCTCATCCTCCAAACTAATAAAACATTCCCTCTGAACATGCTGCTGCTTACCTGTGTCGCAACTGGTCCCTCTGCATAACCAGGTGAATCCACTGAAATGGACGATGTCTGGCTTAGGAAAAAGGGTGTGTCCCAGATCAAAGTGGGAAGGGCAGAGGATAGAGTAATGACAGTCTCCAGTGAAGGAGTTTAATGAGATGAATATAATGCACCTACTAAGACATGTTTATGACTTTATATTTTAAACTACAGTGATATGGAATAAATACAATTGATTGGCAAGTATTCACTGCATGCCTACCTACCATGTTCAACCTGGTCAGCTCATTCTACTACAATGGTTGAGTTTCCAAAAACTTGTTTTCTATGTGAGTCCCAAGGAGAGACTGAAAAAAAATCTTTACCAAATGGTTCTAGAAGAGATTATTCTATCAATCAATTTGTATACAATTATTATATACTTACTATTTAATAATGTTCCCAATAGGCTCGTCTATACAATATAAGCACAAGGATCAATGGCAAGAATCTGACTTAGTCCAGTCCCCTAGTTCCTAGAGAAGGCTTACTCTTATGGCAAAATTCAGAGAAGAATAGGTGCTGACAGAAAAGTAACTTCAATACATATATATATATATATATATATATATATATATATATATATATATATATATATATATGTATGTATATATATATGTATGTATGTATATGTATATGTATGTATATGTATGTATGTATATGTATATATATGTATATACATATACATATATATATGCATGTGTGTATATGTGTGTACATACATACATATTTTTTTGCCTTATGTATCTTCATGTAACTCTAGATGGAGATGGTCTAGTTGACTTCCAAGAAGATGGAACCAAGAGAACATTGTACACAGTATCAATACAACTATGTGATGATCAATTGTGAAGAAGTTGGGTCTTTTCAATAATGAGGTGATTCAAGGTAACTTGATAGACATGGGATAGAAAATGCCATCCACATCCAGAGAGAGAACTAAAAGACTGGATATAGATCAAAGCATAGTATTTTCATCTTTTTTTGTTGTTATTTGTTTACTTTTTTTTCTCATTTTTTTCTCTTTTGGCTTGATTTTTCTTGCACAACATGACAAACATGGAAATATGTTTAAAAGAATTGCATGTTACCTATAACAGATTAATTGCTATCTGGGCAGGGGGAGAGGTAAGGGAGGGAGGGAAAAAATTTGGAACACAAAGTTTTACAAAAATGAATGTTAAAACTATCTTTACATTTATTTGAAAAAAAATACTATTAAAAACTGAAAAAAATAAGTTTATAAAAAGCAGGCACAGGAAATGAGCAAACAAAAGAACCCTGAAGCAAAGAATATTGTAAGTCAAGTTAATCAAAGACCAAAACATCAGAAGTAAAGAAAATATAAAGGGAAATAAAACTTGTTATCTCGAAATGTATGATATATTTCAGGAACATACAGTATAATGAACCCTGCCGAGAAAAAACATGATAAGAGATAAGAGAACCTGGAACAGCTTAACTATTTAAAAAAGACTCAAGCTAAAATAACAAGATTTGTTCAAAAGAACAAAAGGTCAAAAAATATCAAAGGAGTTAATGAAAAAATATGAAGGAAAGAGGTTTAGCAATACCAGATATTAAACTGTATTATTTTTTCTTCAGTCAATTAGTTGTGTTTGACTTTTTGTGACCCCATTTAGGGTTTTCTTGGCAAAGATACTGGAGTGGTTTGCTGTTTCTTTCTTCAGCTCATTTTACAGATAAGGAGACTGAGGCAAATAGGGCTAAATGATTAGTCCAGTATCACAAAATTAGGAAGTGTTTTGAATTCAGGTCCTCCTGATTCCAGGACCAGCACTTTATTCTCTGTGCCATGTAGCTTTCCCTAAACAGGTTTATGAGGCAGTAGTTAGAAAATCTATCTAGTAAGATTGATTAAAAAATAGAAAAGTGGATCAGTGGATCAGAGTAGACATACAATACATAGTAGTAAATGATTATAGTAACTTTGTGTTTGTCAAATGTAAACATTTAAGCTTTTGGGATAAGAATTCACTATTTGGTTAAAAAATTTTGTTGAGAAAACTGGAAAGCAAGTCTGGAAGGAATTGGGTGTAGACTAACTTCTGGTACAACTTATCAATCAATATGGATACATGACCTAGATATCAAAGGAGACATTATAAGCAAATTAGAAGTATATGGATCATAATATCAGATTTATTAATAGGAGAAGAATTTATGAATAAGCAAGAGATAGAAAGCATTATAAATTATAAAATGGACATGGATAATTTTGATTACATCAAATTTAAAAGTTTTTTTTAATAAATAAGAGGTTTGTATAAATAAAATTGTCACAGAAGGAAAGCAGAAAGTGCATGGGGGAAGAATTTATAGTTTCTCAGATAAAGGTCTCATATCTTAAATATAGGAAGAACTTTGTAAAATTTATGAGAATAAATTGATAAATTGATAAATAAGCAAAGGTGAAAGGATAAAAACAGGCAGTTTTTAAAATTACATCAAAGCTATATATGTATATGAAAAAAGCACTAAATCATTTTTAGAGAAATGCAAATTCAAACAACTTTGAGATATCATCTTACACCTATCAGACTAATTAAAATAATAGAAGAGGAAAATGACAAATGTTGTAGGGGATGTGGAAAAATCAGGACACTAATTCACTATTGGTAGAACTATGAACTGATACAATCATTTTGGAGAATAATCTGGAATTATGCTGATTATAAAATTGTTTGTATCCTTTGACCCAGCAATATCATTCATTACTAGGTATCTTTCCCAGAGTAATCAGGGGAAAGGAAAGAATATATACATACATACACACACATACACATATATACATTTGTATGTATGTGTATAGGGGTGTATATATCAAATGATGGTTTTCTCTATTGTGGGATGGGAAAGCAGAGAGGGAGACAGTTCAGAATTTAACAAAAAAATTTTAAAACTAAAACAACTACAAAAAATCTCAATCTATTACTTTATGATACCAAAAAATATCAAGCAAAAATAATGAAAATCTTATCAACATGAAGAACATTACAGAAAACCTAAAAATACCAATATGGAATCATGGAAATTGGACCAATTAAATTTGCAGATAAGACAATTGAAATAGAAAAATAAACAGAAAATAACCCAGTTAGAGATTTGGAAATCACATAGCTGCAAATGATTAATCTAGAGGCTGAGCCAAGATGTAGCAATTTCAGGGTTACAGAGATTCCAGAAAATTCAAAAAAGCAAAAAAGAATATGATCATTATATTAAAGGAAATAATTAAATGAGGAGTTTAAAAAGTACTTTTGAGTAACATTTGGCAAATAAAAACAGTCCTTAGAACCCCCAAGGAAAAATTTAATTCCAGTTCTCCCACAAAGATTATTATTAAATTGCAAAACTACAATGTCTGTATTTGTATATATACATACACACATATCACATATATCTATACATGTGCATACATTTATATATCAGTATAGTAATGTATAGATATATTAATATATTAGGATACATAACTTCCCTTTACATATTGTACAGTCCAGGCAAACTGCCTCTCTTGATATTCTATACACACATCATTACTGGATTTCACACACTGTATACTCCAGGCTTTGAGAGCATTTAGATAGATTCTTCTCTCTCCTCTGCTTCTCAGGATCCTTATATTACTTCAAAACCAAACTCAACGAGTTTCCTATAGAAGTCTCTTTCTAGTATCTCCAGCTGCTAGAATCTTCTTCCAAACTACCTTGTATTAAATCTATATGTGTATATATGTATACACACATGGACACATGCATATAATAATACATGAATGTGTATATACACGAGCATACATCTATATATGTATACATACATAGCTATGTATGTACATTTTTGCATGTGAACATAAATCTGTAAGTATATGTCCACATATGTATGTATATACATAGATTTATATATTCACATATACAAACATAGATCTTTATATATGTATATATATACATATATATGTGTGTATGTGTGTGTGTGTTTTATACATGTATATTAGCAGGAGGATCAGTTGGCTATTCTCTAGAACATAGGAAGTCATGCATCATAGTAAGACTAAGATTTTGTGAAAGACTTTAGGTGCCAAACAAGATTTTGTTTTTAATTTTACACCTAATGGGAAGCCACTATAGTTTATTGAGCAGAGGAATGATATGATCAGAGTTATGTTTTAGGAATATCACCCTAGCAACTGTATGAAGGATGGGTTGGGGGAAAAACCTTGAGATAGGAAAAATAATCAAAAGTTAATTGCAGTAATCCAAGTAAAAAGTGAAGACCTTAATTTATGTAAATACAGAAGATGTTCTATAATAAAAGTGTATGGGCAGCAGGTATGTATGGGCAAGTTTACCAGATTAAAATGAAATTAGGAAACATTTATCAAAATAAATATACAAAAGAACATAGATAATGATGTGATTGATGTAGCAAATGTAGGTTTGTAGGTGATCAAATAAGCACCAAAATGTTGGGGTTTGGTCATTTGAAGAATTCATAATGACCATTCTCTTCAGCAAAAGGTAGGTTTATTTAGAAGAGGAGGTTACAGACAAAATGAAGAGATACAATAGAAATAGAGTTGGGAGAGCACATAGCAAGAAAAGGGGTTTTAATAATTAATAATGGAAAATACATGCTCCCTAGTGAAATTCACAATTAGCTAAAAGGAAGAAATATTTCAAGAGGTTGGAGCATGCTTTTATCTGACAGACTAAATATTAAAAGGGATTTATCACCTTTAAAGAGTTAATTAGCTATAAGGAGACAGACACCAGAAGGCATAATGGGAGATGAGAGGAGAAAAACCATGTGGCATGGGGGAGGAGTGAGGAGAAAAACACAAGGCAGAGTGTCATGGCAGACTGTCCCAAAGGTGTTTAGCAAAGATGGCATGGTCCATAGGCAGATTTGTAGAGAAATTTAACCTCAAGGGCATGACTGGGATTTCTTGGCTGGGCACAGCAAGATGGGGCTGCCCATGACCTCTATAGAGAATAGACCTCAGAGGTTTGACATAACCTGAATTTCTGACTAGGGACCTCCCCACAGGGTGGGACCATGCAGCTAAACTAATCTCTATCAGAGCCTTCTCTTTGTCTGCTCCAGGGAACAATTCCTTCAATGCTCCATTTTCTCCCTGCCAATTACACCCAGCTACCAAGAACCTCATCTTTTCCACACTATGTAATTTGTTAAAGAAACCTTTTGAAAAATGAGTTTGGGGTCCCTAAACAGAAGGGGGTCTAGCAGACCAACACAGAAATTTTAGAGGCCAAATCCTGGGACACTAGTTAAATAGTATCCAGAAACTAGGGATGTAATGCAGTGGAAGTGTTATAGAGATGAACTGAAGCCAAAGTTTGGTGACACCCCAGGGGTGCAAAGTTGGTTACTGCGGCACAATAGCAGAAATTAGCACACAGTTTGCACCTTACTGGGGGCCCACTCAGACACTGTGTAGTATTTTGCTTAGATTCATTCACCCCAACAATTAATTTCCCTTCAAATAAATGCAGCCTAAAGTCCTTTGAGGTATGAGGTAATGATCTCATCTTCTAAGCTGTTTCCTTCTGGGAATAGGCACAAATCATCCCATAGGGTCTCATTTTGGAGAGGTGCTGAGCTTGAAAGATAGGACAGGAGTTGATTGAAGATCCAGTGAATTGATCAGCTTCCTGAAATTGATCAATACTGATGTTTAGTGATTATTATTTGAAGGTGAATTGACCAAAGCCTAGAAGGAAACAGAGCAGAGATTAGGGACAGAAAATGACTGGGTGAGATCTCTAGTTGGAGATATTTTTATTAGGGTTTCCAGAAATGTTTAGAAAAGGCTCATCTTACAGCCTGCAGTTTGGCCAAAAGGTTGAGAGAGAAGACTTAGATGTAGAGCCCTCCTCATTCTCTACCATTCAGACTTCTGCAAATATCTTGCTTCTTTTAAGAGAGACAGCACTCAATTGATAAAGAAAGCAAAAAAGTAAAAATTAAAAGGTGAGGGGGGTTAGGTGGATTCTTTAGGTGGATTCTCCAGAGATCTGTTTCTCTAAACTCCCATTATAACCTTTTAATAAAAATCCCACTTAAAAAGAAAAGGCCCACTTAAGGTTTCAATGACTGTTATAAGTGGGGTGCCATGGTAGGGTGCCAAGCAAAGAGAGTAGTCAAGATCCCCATGAAGGAGATTGCTTTGGGGATCTGAAGTTAAATATAATTTTCAGAAAGGAGGATTCCACCAGACTACCAGAGGTATCCAATCCTTCCTTAACAGGTATCTGAGAATAATCCCCTGTCAAAAACATGGATTGGAAGAGGCCAATAGAGATTGTCCAGCATGTTTTTTTTTTTTTTAATGGTTTCATTGGTTTGGTCTATGCATATCAAATAAGTTATTTATAAGAAAATACGTTTGTGCCTTAGTGTGACACACAGGACAAATAGATGTTATTCTAAATTAGCTTAAATTTATTTTTTGCATGTATATAATACAGAGTACTCCATAAATTACAGCTTTCAAAAAGACTTCATTAAAAGGCTCTATTCTAAGTCACATTGCATGAGAATTGCAGCTAGGTCTCAAAAACAGTTGTATCAATAGCTAAATATCCTTACATTTTGTTTTGTTTAACAAATATCTATTTGTTGGCATCAAGAGACCAAGTAATAGAGGATATATAGAAGAATGCTTAAATATTGCGTTCAATCTAGTAAGAAAGAATGAGATGTGTACTTATCACAATGGTGGTACAAGGGTGATAAGGTGAACTCCTAATTTTGTGAATCTTCAAAGGATCTGGACATAAAAGAAGAGGATATTGCCATTTCTACTCAGCTCCCCTTACAGAATATGAAAGCAAAGTATCCTGAATGGGAACCTGTCCTGATAACTCAGTTACGATCTTTGGTGCAATCTAGTTATTGACAACTTCGGTGTCATTCTAGCAAAGTGTATATCCGTAAGTAAAGGACCAGAATTTATGTCCACCTTCATTGGAAGCACCCCAATCTAATAAACAAAATCTGATGTACAAATAAAATAATATAATTAATTGAACTGAATAAAGTTAGTGTTCTAAATTCAAAGGATAGAGAGATGATTTTCCTTAATTTTTTTGTTTATTTTTGATTTCTGGTTTTGGGTTTTTTATTAAACCTTTTTATTTTCAAAACATATGCATGCATAATTTTCTAGCTTTACCCTTGCAAAACCTTGCATTACAGTTTTTTCCCTCCCTTCCCTCATCCCCTCCCCCAGACAGCACGTAATCCAATATATATTAAACATGTGCAATTTTTCTATACTTATTTCCACAAATATCATGTTGCACAAGAAAAATCAAATCAAAAAGGAAAAAATGAGAAAAAACAAAATGAAAGCAAACAACAACAAAAAGAGTGAAAATAATATGTTGTGATACACACTTAGTTACCACAGTGCTCTCTCTGGTTGCAGATGGCTCTATTTATCATAAAACCACTGGAACTGGCACAAATCATCTCATTGTTGAAGAGAGCCATGTCCACCAGAATGGATTATCATATAATTTTATTGTTGCTGTGTACAATGCTCTCCTGGTTCTGCTCATTTCACTTAGCATCAGTTCATTTAAGTTTCTCTAGGCCTCTTTGAAATCATCCTGCTGATAATTTCTTATAGAACAACAATATTCCATAATATTCATATACCATAACTTATTGTCCAACTGATGAGCATCCACTCATTTCATCACTAGAAATCTCCTAGAAATTAGAGAAGTCACAGGTCTGGGACAAAAGAATAAATTAATAGCTCATGCAAAAAATCAATTTACTAAACCACAAAGAATTTATGAGTAAGTTTATAAAGGCGGAACATGTATATATAAGATCTGTGAACTACACAGCAATTAAAACCTGATGTAAAAAAATTACATTATAAGTAATATATATATGTCTATATGGAAACTAAAAACCAAATAAAGCCTACACAAAAGGAAAATTTTAATACAAAATTCTCAATTCTAATGTACATAGCAACCCATTACTTTAAATATAATTCAAATATTACTCAGAGTATTAGTATCATCAAAATGTATTCAAGAGACAAATTTATTTTAATGTAGCAAGAGATTGTCACTCTCCTAAGAGTCATAGTATCTGCCATCCTCACTCTTTTCTTCAAGAAGCAACCTAATTTGTATAGTTTATATTACTTATTTCAGTTGCTCCAAAGAATGATATGTGATAGAAAAGCAAATGGAAAGAGAATATGTTTCTAACTTTTAAACATACTGGAATCTTTCTTATATATGGGCAAATGTTTAGTAAACTAGTTACCTGACATTAGCTTCTGAAAACAAATGGCAGAATTGCAGATAACATGAGATCCAATCTGATTGTTAATGAGAGCTGTAGGAAATCAAGTTGTAGAGCATATTAGATAAAAGATAAAAGAACCACTGCTTGTTCCAAACTCAGAGTTACAGGAAGCAGAGTTATGAGAACAGTTAGAGGGAGCAGCAATGGGAAACGTGAAGCTTATTGGTTGCAGGAACTAAGAAATAAAAGAAATAAGCAACATATATATGGAGGGTAGGCAGAACAACAAACCCCAACTTCTTCTTGATGAAGCCCTATCAAGGATGATGTAAGACCCTGAAGCTACACAGGTATCTGGGAGAAGCTTGCTCATTGACTTATATCATTACTTTCAATGGACACAGAGGTAAGTTCAATCTGTTTCTATAAACTAGTAAATATCAAATATTCAAGGAACGATTCATTCCAATATTGCATAAACTATTTTCAAAAACTTAAAGATTCTCTATATGACACAAATATAGTCTTGAGGAAACACAACACAGAGAAAGAAAACTAGAAACTAATATTTCTGGTGATTACTGATATAATTTTTTTCAATAAAAAGAACATCTCAAAAAGATTATGCAATGACTATGCTGAATTTTATATCAGGAAGACAAAAATATGGGTTTCAAAATCAAGAAAACTATGAGCACAATGTTCAGTAATTTTTCAATCATGTCCAACTTTTCTTTTTGGGTTTCCTTGGAAAAGATCCTGGAGTAGTCTGCCATTTTCTTCTCCAGCTCATTTTACAGATGAGGAAATGCAGCCAAACAGGATTAAGTGACTTGTGCAGGGCCACACAACTAGAAAGTGTCTGAGGCTGGATTTGAACACAAGAAGTTGAGTCTTTCTGACTCTGAACCTGGCACCCTACCCACTGAGCCATGTATCTGCCCATCACTATACTAGAGTACATTAAATTTATATAACCATCTTACTTAAAAGAAAATTAAATTTTACATCTTTAAGATAACCATTTTTTCAACATTAAGGCAAAAGAGATTATAGAAACTAATATGTTAAAATAACTACATAAGTATTAAATGTATCACAAGATACATATAATTCAGATCACACTCTCAACAATATACTCAATAATTACTTTTGTTACTTATAGGAAAATGGATGTGCTAAGGCAACTGACAAGTCTAGATCTCAGGCTTCCATGTTACTAGTACATGCAAGAAATTCTGCTCACTGCTTGACTGTTGGTCCTCACTCTTCAGAAATAAATGTTTTTTTTTTTCTTTCTTCTACTTTCCTTTTTCTTTCCTCTCTTCTCTTCCCTCTTCTCCTCTCTTCTCTTTTTAACTTAGCCTTTAAAGGCTTTTTTCAATTAACTACCATCTCTAAAAGAGCTTTTAGAAAGTATTAGCTTTTAATGTGAATAACAATTCTCTTTAAGCCAGACAACTATCAAGTTCATCAAATTATTTAGTTCTAGGAAATACAGAAGATTTGAACTCATGCATTCCTGACAGCCAGTCCTAGAGTTAGGAATGCATGAATTCAAATTCAGTCTCTACACTTAATAGCTATGTGACTGGGTGAGGCATTTAACTGTTGCCTCAGTTTCCTCATCTGTAAAATGAGAAGAAAATGGCAAATTACTCCAAAATCTTTGCCAAAGAAAACCCCAAATGGAATTCCAAAGAGTTGCACATATACAAATCAGTCAGTGCTCTTGACCAATGATGTCAATTCCTTGTAGCCAATCAGGAATGACTCAGCTGAAGACTTCTCTGATAACTGCTTCCGTTAACTGTAGCTACAACTGCTACAATTGTATTTGCTTAGCCCCTGCTGGATCTTTTAACTCCTATTAAGTTCTCCTTCCCAAGTGATGTTTTCTCCATGAACTGTCTTGTTCATTTCCCATCAATCAGAAGCTTAAATGAGAACTTCCAGACTCACAATGATTCATCTTTGGGCTTTCAATTTTTTTTTTCTTTTCAAATTTACCCATTTAAATAGTCCCTTCTAAATTGTACCCTTCCCTCCTACAATTTACAAAAGTTCTCATTTTCTCAATTTAGCCTTCTTTAGTAATTAAATCATTATGTGCAAATTAGCTGAGGCACTCAGCATGCCCTGCTTTAAACTTCTCAACAAGGTCTTTGATCTCTTTGACATCCTTGAAATGGTATTACTTAAAAACCAAATTTTGCAAAGTTTTTTCAATAAATAAAAGGTCTTTTCTCTGACTCTTATAATATTAAATCATTCCTTCACAAGTGAATCACTGTTCCACAGTGTTTAAAAAAAAGATATGCCCTAGATGATTTTCCTACCAAAACTGTCCAAAATCCTATTTTAAAGAACATATTTTTAGAAGTTTGTATTAAAACAAATTCTTTTCCCACTCATACTGGATATCCAACTTCATCCACAGTAGCAGCAAAATTTTACATTTCCAATAAATTAATATAACTCTTTTATAATATAAAACATTTTCTTTTTCAGCATTAATAGCATCATGTGAAAAAGACTTTAAAAGAGATAACCAAAAAGTAAACCAAGTTTAGCTCCAGGTGAATAGATGAAGGGTGCCAAAGCCATCTAGAATTGCTTCCTGAGATCCAATTATTAAATTTTTTGTATGAGCATTTATATCTCAAAAAATAGCAAACAAATCAGAGTTTGATTTATTGTTTTGTTGATTGACTAGACTGAAGTAAGTGATGGAAAAATATTAATAACAAGATTAAACTTTAAAATGTGTCCTGCATGCTTTTTAAAAAACATAGTTGTTTGATATATTGGTCAGCCTGCCATCTTGGGGAAGGGGTCAGGGGAAGGAGGGGAAAAGTTGGAACAAAAGATTTTGCAATTGAAAAATTACCCATGCATTTATCTTGTAAATAAAAAGCTATAATAAAAAAACACAGTTATTTGTTACACTTTTACTAACAACCCTGCAGACATGATTTAGATGTAAAAGGTCACCAACAAAAAATTAGAGGATCAGGGAAGAAGTTATCTGTCCTAACTATGGGTAGAAAAAGAATTCATTCTTAAGGGAGGGAGAAAATTAGAGAAAATAAATATTTTTGATTACATAAAATTTAAAAGTTTTTGCATGAATCATATCAAAGTAGTTAAAATTGAAGGGAAACCATAAACTGGAGGAAAACCTTTGTAGCAGGTTTTTTATTTTAATTCTAAGATATACCAAAAAGTAAAATTAATTTGAATTTATAGGAATGAGGGTCATTTTTCAACTGAAAGAAGTTTAAAGGATATGAATTGGGAACGTTCAAGGAAGGAAATCCAAGCTATCAATAATAACCTTATAAAATGCTTCATATTAATAAACAGAGAAATGAAAATTAAAACAGCTCTGAATTTCTATTTCATGCCCACCAGTTTGGCAAAATTGATAAAAAGGGAAAATGACAAATATTACAGGTGTATAGACCCTTTTAAGACATCTTACTGCATTGTTAATGAAGCTGTGAATTACTCCACCCAGTCTGAAAAGCAATTTGGAACTCTGCTCCCAAAATCAATAAACTCTGTAAACTCTTTGACTCAGAGATACCATTCCTAGCCCTATACTATCAAAGGTAAGGTAATCTAGTTGCTTGGTTTTATAGTCAATGAAATTGAGCCCACAAAAATCAAGTGACTAGTCCAAGGTCACACAGGTGTTACATTGCAAAGACAAAAATCAATGCCTTTTCTTTAAATCATCATGCCTCCTAAAAATATATGAAAAATGCTTGATGTATCTTAAGAGAGAGAGAGAACATATTAGAACTTTATCCATTTCTTTTTTTGGGAAAGGGAAAGGAGGGGAGTCAATAGGGGTTAAGTGACTAGCACAGGGTCACATAGCTAATAAGTGTTAAGTGTCTGAAACCAAATTTGAACTCAGATCTTCCTACCGGCAACACCAGTACTTTATCCACTGTGTCGCTTAGGTGCCACCTCACTACCTTTTGTTCCAGGGATAAAAGTATCCGTTGTATGTGTCTGCCTAATGAGGTTGTATTTGTGCTTTTTGATTTAACCCTAAAGCTCACATCCAGTATTTTGTCTAACCCAGAGGGTCCAAATCCTGCGTCTGCATTTTTCAAAGAATTCTGCCATTAGCAAGAAGAATTATTGAAACAAATAAATTCAAGAGAAATAAAAGGTACAAAGGAGAAGAAGGCCTTTGTACCTTTTATTTCTCTTGAATTTATTGGTGGCAGGAGCAATTATGCATCACTCCAAAGCAAAGCAGTCATTAAGCATCAGTGAAGTAGTAGGGCAACTATCAGGGCAATGAAGTACCAGGGTTCTATTTCAGGGTATGGGTTCTAGGAGAGAATACATATTGAACTTCCTCACCTTCCCATCAAGAGAGGAACATCCTGACAAGAATATAATTTGAAAGAAATATGAAGGGAGAAACAATAAAGTCTTTTAGAATTATATAACTTCAGTTCTGGAAGGATCCCTCAAGATCATCTAGCACTTATAAAACATCTATGATGGGCAAATCCAACATGGCAGAGAAAAATCAGGCTTGAGCTCTCTTCAGCTTCCCTAGGAAAGAACATAAAACAAGTTTCTGAACAGATTCTGGAGAGACAGAATTTACAAAGAGATGGAATGAAACAATTTTCCAGCTCTACATAGCTTGGAAGACTTTCAGGAAAGGTCAGTCTCACTTGAGTGAAAGGGGCATGTGACCCAACAGAACAGTGTCCAAGTAAGCCAGCTGACGGGTCTTAGTCAAGTGTTAACTGTAAGTGTTAACTGCCTCTTCCATTCAATTCAGCTCTCTTCAGCTTCCCTAGTAAAGAACATAAAACAAGTTTCTGAACAGATTCTGGAGTTCCATTCATGAGTTCCACTCATCTCCCCTCTTCAGTCTGGACCCCATTGGAGAAGGCCAGCTCTACGCCCCTTGTCAGTCTGAAGAAATTAAAGATGAGACCTTCGTCCCTTTGCCACAAATGAATCTCAAGCACACTTCCCTTCTCATTCCCTTTATTGCATCTTTGTACTTTTTTTTTACTCTAAGCCTATGTTTTAAATGTGGATATATTTTTATATTTTTAAATCAAAGCTGGTTTCATGAGCAGTCCCCGCTAAACAGAAAGGGGAATATGTTAGAGGCTTTCCTTCTGAGAATTACCATGTATGCCATGTCAGCTGGTAGAGTGGACCCAGGAGGTAAAAAGAGCCTTGGACTCTGAGGCAGGAGGTTGTGTCTTAACAGGTGTTAGATCTTTTTTTAAGACACAGCACTAACTCCAGCTATCTCCCTTCTGTAGATCCACATACACAGTGCTGAGTGGGCTAGGCACAGGGTAATCCCAGAAGAGAGTAAATATAAATGGCCAGTTTTGCCACAGGCATGAGAAGGATGTGGAGAGAAGCAGAGAGAGGCAGAGATGTAGAGAGATTCAGGGAAGCAGAGAAGGAGACACAGAGACATAAATACACTTGCTCTTGCTTCCTGCAAACCCCTGCTGAGATTACCAATAAAGAAAGGCTATTTGGCACCTTAACATCGGCTTGTCTTCATGTGTTTCCAGGGAAGATTGGTATGTGTGGCCCTGGCAATTTGTAGCCTTGAAGTGGGAGGTTACAAATGCCGACATATGAAATCTCAAAAGGGGATATGAATTGGTCTCAAGCCAAAATAATGATCCAGCCAAATAATGAGCCTTCTTGGAAGAGCTCATAAAGTATCTTAAAATTCAAATAAGAAAAAAAGGCAAAAAAGAAAAATTGGAGAAAAATGAGAATTATTGTTGACGTGAATGGAATAAACTGAGTGAAAACCTCTCATAAGAATGTGGCCTCAACCTATACCCTAATTATAACTTGAAACTTGGCAATGACAAGTTGTGCTATAGCCAAAAGTCACAGGTGTTCCCTTATCTTAGAAAAAAACAGCATTAAGTTCCTAATATGGTAAAGAATGTGTCATGGGCTAGCATTCTGTGTCTCTGGGTAGAATTTTAGTTAGTCTCTCAGTAGACTTTTTAGTCTCTAGGTAGATTTCCATGTTTTAGAGTTAAGCCTGGACTTCCCAACCAATACAAGAAAAGGTCAGAAGGGGGTGGGGGCTTCAACATTAAGGGCTTTATAATTCTGGATTTTGCAGCTTGTGCTTTGCAGTCCTATACGGACACTACTGTTCTTAGGAGCTGTCCTTTTTCCCCAAGATTATAATAAATCCTTTTTACTTTTTACCTTAAGAGTCTAATTTTAATTTGGGTAAGGGTCACTGTCCCACACAGTAACAGGACGCAGTCAAACTCTCCCCATACATCACAATGATAAGGTTACAGGAGTGATACCACATAAGTATATTGGAATTATGGGCTGGTTTCTTGAGTCATCTCAAAAAATATATATAGGTATAGACCTCCAAATCAAGGGGGAAAGATTTTATTAAGCTCCTATGAAAAGGCTAAATTCAAGAGAAGTTAGCAAGAAAGGGAGTTTAGCAATTAACAAGGGGAAAGACAAGTTCCCTAGTGTAACTCACAATTAATTAGGAGGAAGATGCTATTAAAGAGAAGAGGTCATGAGGTAAGATTACATTATTGACTAGTGGGCTTAATTTCTAAAGAAGTTTAGTGAGGATCTACAGTATGAGCAGATCTTTTATAGTGGAATATAACCTTGGAGGTTTGACATCATAACTTGATTTTTTGATTGGATATAGTAAAGGTAGAGATTATAGAGACCTCTACCTGGAATGAGAATGCAATCAAAAATCCATTTCGACAAAAGGCTAACTTAAGAGCAATAGTCCCACTTAAGTCTGAGATGATTCAGTGCTTTTCCCATTTGCCTAAGGGAATACTATATAATTCTAACAATGCTTTAAACTTTTTCTGCTAATGCCCACTTGGATATTGAGGATTTCATCAGTATGCAAGCGAGAGTCAACAGCTTGGAAAAGAAAGACAAAAATTGACTGAAGAAAACTCCATTAAAAGTAGAATTAACCAAATGGAAAAGGTACAAAAGCTAACTGAAGAAAATTGTACATTAAAAACTAGAATTGGGCAAATGGAAGCTAATGACCCCATGAGACAACAAGAATCTGTCAAACAAACTAAAAAGAATGATAAATAGAAGAAAATACAAACCATCTCATAAGAAAACAACTGATTTGGAAAAGAGATAAAGGAGAGGCAAGTTAAGAATTATTGGAGTATCTAAACCATAATCAAAAAAGAGCCTGAACAGCATCTTTGAAGAAATCATCAAAGAAATGACAAATGTTAGAAGTGACATGGGGAAACTGGGACACTAATACATTGTTGGTAGAGTTGTGAACTGATCCAATCACTCCTGAGAGCAATTTGGAACTATGCCCCAAGGACTAACAAACTGTGCATACCCTTTGATCCAGCAGTGTCTCTGCTGGCTCTGTATTCCAAAGAGATCATAAAAAAGGAAAAGAACCCATGTGCAAAAATGTTTGTAGCAGCCCTTTTTGTGTTAGCAAGAAACTGGAAAATGAGTAGATACTCATCAGTTGAGGGATGGTTGAACAAGTTATGGTATATGAATGTTATGGAATATTATTGTTCTTTAAGAAATAATGAGCAGGATGATTTCAGAAAATCCTGGAGAAACTTAAAATAAATTAATGCTAAGTGAAATAAATAGAACCAAAAACAACCAACAAAGAAAACTGCCCTGATATATTAGAAACTAGAGGGTACAATAGTCATTGAATGACTCCACCAATCATCTCTTGAAAAAGATCAGACATGGAAAACTCCAAGAAATAAGGTAGTTAAATTTCAGAACTCTAAGGTCAAGGAGAAAATACTATAAGCTGCCAGAAAAAAAAATTAAGTACTGAGGAGGCACAGATAACCCATTATTGTTCTTCAATAATCTTCCTCTTTCCTGCAGCTTACAATGCTATCCCTGACATTTCACAGTCACAGCTACTTAAAGCAATAACCTTTAAATTTTTTTATCACACACATTTTAATATTTTTATATATTTGGGTATAAATATATCTATCTGTATATATATATAATGTATACATTTGCTTACTTGCATTATATGCATATACTAACTATGTACATATACTCATGCTAACAATTGTGTATATAAAATCTACAGAATAATGACAGGTATGATTTATACAGTGCCTTCAAGCTTTCAAAGTACTTTATATTGTCTTATTTAATTTTTACAACTACAACATTAGGTAAGTGCTATCATTCCATTTTATGATGAAAAATCTGAGGTTGAGAGAATATAAGTGATTTGAGTAGGGTCACAGAGCTAGCAATATCTATGGCAGGATTTAAACTCAGACCTTCCCATCTCCAATTATATCACGTGTGTGTGTGTGTGTGTGTGTGTGTGTGTGTGTGTGAGAGAGAGAGAGAGAGAGAGAGAGAGAGAGAGAGAGAGAGAGAGAGAGAGAGAGAGAGAGAGAGAGAGAGAGAAAGAGAGAGAGAGAGAAAGGAACTAAAAAGATTAAAATGAAGATGAAATAATATTTGAGTCTAAAGAAAATAAGGAGCCACTGCAGTTTATTGATTGGTTAAGTAACATAGTCAGACCATCACTTTGATAAAATAATTTTAGTGGTTGTAGGGAAGATAATGTGCCAAGTATTGTGTTAAATGCTGGGGATACAAAAAGGGGCAAAAGATGGTTCCTTCCCTCAAAGAACCTGTAATCTAATGAGACATTACAGATACATGTGTGTATGGATGTATGTGTACATACATGTATATGTAGATATATACACATGTACAGTTACATTCATCATTTTTAAAGAGTTTAAGTGATACCCCGGTGATGTAATGATGCATGAAATGGTTTTAAGTGAAGCACAGCTGTACAGCATCATCAACCTTACTCTCTCTCTCCCAGAGTCATTGAAATGCAGTGCTGGGGGAAACTCTTAAGTGTTCCATAACACCTGCTTCAGCCCCCTTCGAGGCAGTTGGAACAAATTGTTCCCATCCAGCCATTCTGAAGGGGAAGTCTTCAAATGCTTGAGGTAGATATCCTCCTAATTCACTAATGGGAACCTGGTATAGTTCATCTGCAGAAGGTTTTACCAGGGTGTGGCTGAGGTGCATGCTACAGTTTCTTGGAACCACAGGTGAGACTGGGTAATAAGTAGATACCAAAGGTGGACGAGCAGCCCTAAAAAGGGCTTGGCAAGCCCTTGCACCAGAAGTGCTACTACATCCACCCCTCCCATACACACTCTATCTACCCTCCAACACATATCTTACTCCCCCACCCCCACAGAAAACAAATACAAGGTGGTTTGGGCATGGGACATTCTAGCAGTTTGGGAGATCAGGAAAGGAGATAGCAATTGAGCAAGGTCTTGAAGAAAACAAAGGATTTCAAGAGGCAAAGCTTTTAAGGGAAACCGTTTCAGGCATGGGAGACAGTTAAGGCAAAAGACTAGAGGTGGGAGATAGAAGGAAGTTCTTATGTATGAAAAAGCAAGCATGTCAATGTGACTGGATTGTGCCACTTGTGGAGCAGCATAAAGCTAAGAAAATTGGAAAAGTAAGAAGGAATTTGATTATGAAGAGCTTTAAATATCCAACAGGAGTTATATTCAATTCTTAAGGAAATAGAGTCTCTGGAGTTCAAGTAACAATGGTAACATGATGACACTTTAAGAAAATCACTTTGGTTGTTGAGTGGAAGATGGGGAAAAAAGACAAGAAACTTGAGGCTGAGAGAACAAACAGGATGCTATTGCAGTAGTCTAATACAGATTTTATAAGGGCAACTAGAGTAAACTTGAAAAGGATAGTTAAAGTTATGTTTCAAATGATTTAAAAGGCCAAATAGAGAAGTCTGTATTTATCAAAGAGTGAAATAAATGCATTTTTTCCCCTCAAGGATTTAATCAAGAGATGTAAGGGAGTTATAGGAGATTACTGAGTAAGGGAGGGTCATGCTTAAATCTTTACTTTAGGAATATCATATTAGTAGCTATATCAAAGATGGATTGAAGACAAAAGGAAGCCTCTGGTGGCAGGGTGATTAGTTAGAAAGGCTACTGCAGTAGTCTGGAATGTTTAAATCCCAGTTTTTTAAACTAGGTTCTCAACTCCATATGGGATCTTACAACTGAATGTGGAAGATGCAAAATTATGATTTATTGTCAGCAAATATTTGATTTGTATTCCTATATACCCAGGGCATGCAAAAAATTTTTGGATGAAAAAGGGTCGCTTGTTTCAAGTTTAAGAAGACCTGGTTTAAACTATGATGATGGTTGTGTGAGTGAAGACAAGGAAACAGATGTGAGAAATTTTGAGATTAAGACTGAAGACGTTTTAATATTTTATTAAATATATGGGATGAGGAAAGGGGAGGATTTGAGGAATACTCCAAAGATGTGGAATACAGCTTTCATAGAAACATGTAATAAATAAAAGAGATTTGCAAAGTGTGATTTCAGATCCAAAGGAGAGAGGAGAATATCACTGAAGGCTTTCTAGAGGAGGTGGCATTAGAGTTGAACTTTAAAGGAGAGGTTTTCAGCAGTGGAATAATGGGAAGACCGACCTTTGAGGCACAGCAAGAGCAAAATTGTAGAGACATGAGAGCACAAGGCCTTGTGATGGTTTGAGGTGGGTTATTTTCCTGTTTGATAAGAGCATGGAATGTATGGGAAGAGAAATACCATGCTAAAAGACTATGTCACAATTTAAGGAACTATAAAGTGCTAGGCACTGGGCTAGGAAATAATTTCTGCTATCAAAAAGCTGGGATGATTCTATCAGTGCTTTTTTCCCCATTTATCTAAGGGAATACTATGTAATTCTAACAGTGCTTTTTTGAACTTTCCTTTAGGGCAGGTGGGTGAAAAAGCTGTGATCAAGCACCGAGAGATTTCTTTTTCATGTGGTAGCCAAAAAATGATCTCATTGAACATAATAGGAGCTGGTTTGATATTGGGGACCACAGCCAACTAGATTTTATTGCATTTTTTATCCAGTGTGATCTGACAAGCAGCATCTCTCCCATGATTATAATTCTAACAGAGGACACAGCAATCAATAATCATTGGCTGGAACAATTGGTCTAAAGTCAAGAAGACTCATCTTCCTGAGTTCAAATCTAGCCTCAGGAAATTACTAGCTCTGTGTCCCCAGACAAGTCACTCAACCTTGTTTGCCTCAATTTCTTTGTCTGTAAAAATGAGGTGCAGAAGAAAATAGCAACACATCTCAGTATGTTTGCCAAGAAAATACCAAAATGGGCTCATGAAGAGTCAGGCACAACTCAAACAATGAATTAACAAGAAACAATGAAAGGAATGGGTTCAGAGAATCCTAAGTTAGTAAAGAAATTGCACAAAATGAAGTGATCAAAACAGGAAAACAATTTATATATAAAAGTGCATTTCTAAGTTTTGACAAATAATGAAGGCAGTTAAAATAAATTGATTAGCATTTTTAAACCATAAATCATTAGGTATAAACATTAACAAAGACTTACAAAGTTTTTATTTCCCATTTCTTAAATAAATGAGGAAATTTAGTGCTGACAAAGAAGAATAATATTTTACAATTTTTAAGTGAGTTTGGAAACACAAGAGCTATTCAAGGAAGCCCCTTTTCATGTCAGTGTTTATACAGAAGGCATTTGGTTGGTTGATTGATTTTTTTGAGGCAATGAGGTTAAGATAACTTGCCCAGAGTCACACAATTAGTAAGTGTCTGAGTCTGGATTTTTTTCTAATGCTAATCTATTTATTTTATATACCTTCAGTACTTGTCAAAACAGTGAAATAAATGCATTTTCCCTTCAAGGATTTAATCAACTTTTAATCAATGAAGAAATATTAAATCAATAATTCTGAATCCAATTTCAAATAAAGGAAATGCCATTTCCAGATGAGACAAGATTTTAATATTGAAACAATGTGTGCTTTAAAAAATCATATCTATGGTCTCTTTATGGTAGGAAAGAAAGCACAACTATGTGATATGGGAACCAAATGATATGATTTAGGAGAGCAATTTCTCAGGCATGGAATGTTGAGGCAGCAAATGTGGGGATTCAGTGATGTGAGGGACTCACAAAGGCCATTCTCTTTGGCAAAAGATGGTTTTATTTAGAAGAGATTACAGACAAAATGAAGAGATACAGTAAACTTCAGGAGTGGTAAGTATGAAATAGAGTTGGGAGAGGATATGTTAGCAAGGAAAGGGGTTTTAATAATTAACAATGGGAAAAACAAGTTCCCTAGTGGAATTCATAATTAATCGGGAGAAAGGGAGCACCCTATAAGATTGAAATATGCTGTTAGCTGACAGCCTAAATCCTAAAAGAGATTTAACGCGATGGCGGAAAGGAGAATAACAGGAGACATACCGCATGAGGAAGGACTTAGAGGAAAGACACTAAGAGGCAGAGCGCCATGGTGAGCTATAAGCCAAACCGTTTCGGCAAGGATGGTGTGAACCACAGAGAGTTTTATAGGGGAAATTTAACCTTAGGAATTTGGCATAAATCAGATTTCTGATTGAGCGTAGCAAGGCAGGCTGCCCAGGACCTCCGCAGAGGGTAAGACTCTGCGGCTAAACTGATACTCATCAGTGCCCTCCTTGCCTGCCCTAGGGAGCAATTCCATCAATACTCCAGTCCCTCTCTGGCAACTCACCTCATTACTCAGAACCTCATCACAGCTAAAGTAATTTCACCTAATCTAATCACTTAAATTCAAGTACCCTTGGGGTACTCAGAGAGGTTACTTGGGGTCACAGAGTTAGCAAGTATTACATTTAATTCTACTTCTTTTTGATGGAGAGTTCTCTATCCATTCGGCTTCTTAAATATTATTTTACTACATAGCCTTGTATTGATTTTTAAGTAGCACACACTGCTTTATTAAGGCAAACCATCCCTTTTCCTCTTTTTGTCCAAAGGGGCTCGTTGACTCTTTGAAATCTCTTGGATGCCTCTGGATGGATGAGCCATACAAGATATGGAACAATTCTTTTAACTCCCTCCAGCTTCTCCCTATCAGGCTTGCCTTTTTAACATCTTCGTTCTTCCTCATATGGTATGAGAGCATGTCATAAGAATTCAAATTGAAGATGCCCAAAGGACAACAGAGAGAAGTATAACGTAAGCAGGCTGCAAACACTTACAAAAAATTAGTTTTTAAAAAAAGGAATTTCGAAGAAGCAGCCTAGAGGATAGTAGAAAAATCAAAGACTCTCCCCCCTCATGGGTCAATTGGCTCCTATGCAAAGTCAAAGGAATTATGGGAACATCTTGTCCCAAATCCGGTGTTAATTTGTTCCAGACCCCTGGGTGCAGCAACCCCTAGGTTTAGGTGACCTTTCTCTAGAGGAGGAAGAAAACCTAGCTCAGTTCTTTAGGGACTATGAGGGGGTACCTGTCTTAAAGCCTGTGAGAGCATAATTGTAAGACAATATTACCTAAAATAATGTTATAGAGATTGTTATAAAAAGTCAACCTGAAGAAATCAAATCAGACAGGGGTAATAGAGATTTTGCGAGTTCACATTATGGGAACGAATGAGCACTTTTCTTTTGGGGAGCAGACTTTTTACCGTTCCGGGGCTTGGAGAAGTGGGGCGGGGTCTAGGGAGCAACGTCCGGAGCGGTAAGAAAGAAGTAAGAGTCGGGAGAGTAGAAGTTAGCAAGGACAGTCTGCCCCACAGGTAGTCTGGGGAAACGGAGTTCCCATCGAGTTTACCCCAAAGGTTGTAGGGACCGTCGTTAAACGCGCTAACGCAGTCTCGAGAAAATCCGAGACCTCCCAGCCCCGAGACAGTGGAAGCTGAATGAGAGTGCATCATTTTATGCGAACGGGGCAGTCTGGGGAACCGAAGGAGCGGGACTAGTTCGGGATTAGTTCACATCACCTGGATAAGCAGGCCCTCCACTATATAGGAGTGAGGTTGGGAAAGACGTAATATATCATCGGAAGCTCGTTAGTGGCAGTTCCAATGCATTCTCCCTGGCTGGGCACGGAGACTGGCTCTGGACATAAGCCGCCACAACGAAGGGCTTAGGTGAAACACTACTGGCAGAACTCCGTGGGCCGCTAGGTGGCGCAGCGGATAGAAACTGGCCCGGCGTCGGAGTTCGAATCCGACCTCGGATACTTAGTAACTGAACCTGGGTAAGTCACTTAACCTCACTGCCCAGCCAGGATACAAAAACAAAAGCAAAAACAGCAAAAGCCCTCAGAGGGTCAAAGACCTTAGTGTGACGTCAGAGGGTGAGAGGTGTGAACGCTTCGGACACGGCCTTGCGGGATTGCACAAGCGCCTCCGAGGTGTTTACTTAAGGGCCGGATTAAGGTCTCGCACTGCACCCCGGACCCGAGGCTCACAAAGCACTCTTTCTCTCTCTCTCTCTCTCTCTCTCTCGGCCCTCCGCTGCCCCTGCGAGCAGCTGGCCGAGAGAGGTCTCGGGACTCAGGGATTCTAGGGTCCGGAGCCTCCATGCTCCGCGTGATCCTGGCCTCTGCTGGGTGGTCTGAACTACGGAGCCTTCGGAAGAACCACCCCCGAATCAGCCTTCAGATATAGTCTTCGTCCCCGGACGCTGTCGCGGAAAGCTGTTTACTCAGATTCCGGGGCACCGGCGGAAGCAGCCCAAGACCGTGAATCGCGCACAATCCCCTCGTTGCCAGGCAGGAACAAGGCGGGGCGTATCCAGGTTACGGGGCCGCTAGATCGTCGGCCTTAGGAGGTGAAGGATGGAGGAGGCCGGAGCGGCGGCGGCCGGGGCTGCCGGGGCAGGAGCCGGAACCGGAACCGAAGCCGGAGCCGGGGCCGGACCCGGACCCGGGGCCACCGAGTCGGAGCTGAACCTTTCTCGCCTGGGCGTGTCCCCCGAGGCCCTGGCGCAGGAGCTGGAGGTGCGGGCCGAGGAGCGGCGGGGCTCCCGCGAGACGCAGCGACTGCTGCTGCCGCACAACCGGCTGGTGTCGCTGCCTCGGACGCTGGGCGCCAGCTTCCCGCAGCTGCAGCTGCTGGACGTGAGCGGCAACGGGCTGGTGGCGCTGGGGCCCGAGCTGCTGTCGCTGCGCTGCCTGCGCACGCTGCTGGCCAAGAACAACCGGCTCGGCGGCCCCGGCTCGCTGCCCAAGGGCCTGGCCCAGGCGCCGCTCTGCCGCACCCTGCAGGTGCTCAACCTCAGCGGCAACTGCTTCCAGGAGGTCCCCGCCGCGCTGCTGGAGATGCGGGCGCTGCAGACGCTCAGCCTCGGCGGCAACCAGCTGCACACCATCCCGCCCGAGATCGAGAACTTGCAGAGGTGAGGGGGAGCACGCGCCACCCGGAGCGGCCCCCGCTCCTCCCGAGGGGTCCCCCCTAGTGCGGCCCCCGCTCCTCCCGAGGGGACCCCCTAGTGCGGCCCCCGCTCCTCCCGAGGAGACCCCCAGTGTGGCCCCCCGCTCCTCCCGAGGAGACCCCCAGTGTGGCCCCCCGCTCCTCCCGAGGAGACCCCCAGTGCGGCCCCCCGCTCCTCCCGAGGAGACTCCCAGTGCGGCCCCCGCTCCTCCCGAGGAGACCCCCAGTGCGGCCCCCGCTCCTCCCGAGGAGACTCCCAGTGCGGCCCCCGTTCCTCCCGAGGAGACTCCCAGTGCGGCCCCCGCTCCTCCCGAGGGGTCCCCCCTAGTGCGGCCCCCGCTCCTCCCGAGGGGTCCCCCCTAGTGCGGCCCCCGCTCCTCCCGAGGAGACCCCCAGTGCGGCCCCCGCTCCTCCCGAGGGGACCCCCCTAGTGCGGCCCCCGCTCCTCCCGAGGAGACCCCCAGTGTGGCCCCCCGCTCCTCCCGAGAGACCCCCTAGTGCGGCCCCCGCTCCTCCCGAGGGGTCCCCCCTAGTGCGGCCCCCGCTCCTCCCGAGGGGACCCCCTAGTGCGGCCCCCGCTCCTCCCGAGGAGACTCCCAGTGCGGCCCCCGCTCCTCCCGAGGGGTCCCCCCTAGTGCGGCCCCCGCTCCTCCCGAGGAGACCCCCAGTGTGGCCCCCCGCTCCTCCCAAGGGGACCCCCCTAGTGCGGCCCCCGCTCCTCCCGAGGGGGACCCCCAGTGCGGCTCGGGGAGACCGTCTGATCACAACCTTTACCGAACTCCCCCCTCCTGTGGTTCCCCGAGGGAGACACTCTCTAGTACATATCCGGGGATAACCCCCATTACTACAAGGAGAGGCGCCCCACTATTCTCTTCTAGGGAGAGATCCCCTCTAATGCTTCTCCAGGGGGAGATCTCCCCTATTGCTGCTTTAAGGGGAAATTCTCCTGTTCATTCCAGGGAAAGCCCCCTCCCCATTACTGCTTTAACTCGGGGGAAGATCTCCTGTCTAGTCCAGAGACAGTGCCCTTTCCTCCTTTCCCCTGCCTGGAAATCCATCTAGCTATTCCCTAAGGGGACACTGTGGGGTTTTCTTTGTGGATTTCTAGAACCGGTGGTTCTTTATAAATCAAATGCCCCCATCTCTGTTACACAAATGAGCACACTTCCTAGCGGAGGTGAAACGTCCTGGCCAGGCCACAAATGGAGTAAAGAGGCTTTATGCAGAATGTGGTAGAAAGAGGTCTGTATTAGGAAGGAGATACTAAATCTTGCTGACCCTTGGTTTCTTCACCTGCAAAATGAGTGGTCTAGGTCAATGGCACGGACTCTGCTAGAAACAACGTTTGTTCATTTTAAAATGTAATTCCATCCATTCTCTATTGTAGTTTTCATTGGTCAGGACTCCGGGGCTTCTCGGACTGCATTTTTATTGCCTTTGGTTTGGAGCAGGAAGGTGGAAAGAAGGTTGAGTTTGGAATTTCCCTCGTTAAGAAGTCCTGGTCTCCCTAATGCTACTACCTAAACTCCGAGACTATTTCCCATTTAGGCTGTTTTATGTAGACCTAGTTGTAAGTTGTCCCTCCCATTAGAATGGGAGCACCTGGGCAGGGATAAGGAGGAAACCTCTATTAAATACTAGTTGATTGAATAAGTAAAAAAGTAACTTTGACAAAGTAATTTTAACAGTTGCTCTAGGCCTCCAGTCCCTTATCTTCAAATCAGCTGTACAACTGTTGAAGTAGCTGCTGAGGTAGATGTTTAGGTAGAGGCTGTGATAGAAAGCCAGATGAGGTTCAGAAGCACTCCTGTTGGAAAGGGATGTTAACCTTCTATAAGCCTCAGTTTCCTCATCTATGAAATAAAGGGGAATTGGATTAGAACAGGAATTCTAACATGGGATTCCTGAATTTGTCTTTTTAATACTTTTAATAACTATATTTTGCCAAAATTATTTTCCTTTTTAGTTGTAGTATTTTTTTATGTATTTAATAGCATTCTGAAAGAAGGGAATGTATAGTCTTTACCAAAGGAAAAATGTCAGCCTGAATAGAAGGAAAAAGTGCTAGAGTTGCAATTAGAAGATCTCAGACAAGTCATTCAATCTTTCCGATTCAGTTACCTCATCTGTAAAATGAGGAATTAGACGAGATCTTGACTCTTCTTTCTAAGCCTGGGAAAAGCTATCTTACCCACCTGACTCCAGATACCCTCCATTCACCAACCATGACACTGTCAAATATTTCTGTTCATTTATCTCTAAGTATCACAAAGTTGCAGGACCAGAACTGGAGGAGCCTTTGGAAGCCATTGAGGCCATTGAGTAGAGAAAACTGATTCCCAGAGAAGGCAAAGTGGTCAATCCAGAGTCACACAGTAAGTGGTGAAGAGACAGTCTTAAAGTTAGGGCCATTGACTTCAGGGCTGGTGTTTCCCCCTTTGTTTTCCTGCTGATCCCTGTGGTCTTTGGCTTTTGTAACTGTAATCTTTAGGTTGCCACTGGCCTTTCTCTATTCATGCATACCTGTGATACCCAAAGTATGCTGTCTTAGAGCAGAGCTCCTTAATTATAATCAAACACAATCACAGTCATAGAACATTGAGTCCTGGAAAAAACCTTAGGTAGTAACTAATTTAATCCTCTGGTTTTGTACATGGAGACACTAAAGACAAGCTGGGACAAGATTCTTGGTCTCTTGAGTGTCGACTGCATTTTCTACTATACTCCAGATTTACTTAAAAATGACTTCTTATAGGGTTAGGTTAGTCTGAAGGGAAGAGGTTTTTAGAGGACAAAGCAGTGGATAGAGCGCCAGATCTGGGATCAGAAAAAACGGAGTTTAAATTTGGCCTCAGACACTCACTAGCTATGTGACTCTGGGCAAGTCCCCCATCTGCCTCAGTTTCCTCATGTGTAAAATGAGCTGGAGAAGGAAATGGCAGACCACTCCAGTATCTTTGCCAAGAAAACCCCAAATGGAGTGATGGGAATATATAACAATAATTTCACAAGTATAAGATGGGGAAGACCTGGTTAAACAGTATTTGTTCTGAAAAAGATGTAGTGGTTTCTCAGTATGTGATGTAACCACCCCAAAATGCTGTTGTAATCTTCGACTGCTTCCATAATAGGGATGTAATATAGTTCTCTGCCCTTCCCAGTGGCATTAGGAGTTCTGAGAATCTCAGTTCAGGAACAACCTTGATAGCAGGGTCCAGAGGAAGGAAGCCAGGATGGGGAAGTGCCTTTAGTCCTGAACATACAAGCATGACTGAAAGGCATCTCTGCATATCTTCTGAAGAAAAGACTCAGAAGACACATCAGAATTGACTTCAAGTATTGGAAGAGCTGTCATGTGGAAGAGGAATTCCTTTATTCGACTTGGCTCCAAAAGGCAGCACCAAGTGCGATGAGTACAGGTTGCAAACAGGCCAGCGCAGGCGTGATGTCAGTCAGAACTTCTGGCTTCCAGTTAGGGCTGGCCCCAGTGGAAGGGTCTCCTCCAGAAAAATGGGTGTCCCCTCCTGGGAGATCTTCAAGCAGAGGCTAGACAGCCACTTGTCTGTACCTTATAAAGGGGAAACAGATGACACTGGATGGTGGCTCCTTTTTGTGTATGAGTTGAACTTAGCTGGCTGACTGCTGAGGTTCTTTTAAACTCAAATTTTGTGATTCTATGAAACCAGTCATTTTTTGTATAGTTTCTGTGATAGTGTTATTGTGTAGGTACTGTGATATGGTGTCTTAACAAAACTGAAGGATTCCATAAAGGATATATATCTGAAGAATTCAATTTATAAGTCCAATTTGTTCATTTAAAATGTTAATACATTGGGTTTTTGTTGTAGTTGTTATTTTTAGCTAGTGTGCTTATCCCCCATCCTTGAAGAGCAAGGACTATTTTTGGATGTTTTCTTTGTATCCCCAGAATCTAGCATAGGGCCTAGGATCATCAGAATAATAAACCTGTGAATTCACTGGTACTATGTAGTGGTGTCAAACTGAAATAGAAACATTCTAGTACAACTTAGAAAACCACAAATTTAACATTATCTATGTTGAATTTTTGTTTATTTTGTTAAGTATTCCCCAATTGCATCTTAATATGATTTACTCTGCTAAAGGGAACTCAAAAGTAAGAAAATTTTCTTTGCCTATAAAATTGAACTTACAAGTTTTAGCCAATTGTTTAGAGCACTTGGAGTTAAGTGGCCAGGGTTACACTTCAAACATGTGGCAGAAGGATCTTAATTCAGATCTTTTTGGCTCTTTGACCACCTTGCTTCACTGCTCTTGCCTAGCTTATAATAGGTATTTAATCCTTATTGAATTGAATTCTAAAATTAAGAAAAATATTTTTCTTTTAGGGCAGTTAAAAAAAATCAAGAGTGTATAACCCATGTAAATCTCCTTTAGTTCAAAGTAAGGGACCTTTAGTATCACCAATTAACTATATTAGCTTTTCAGCAAATACTTTTGGCTTAATCTTTGTTGACTTGTTTGGAATTGGCAGTGATTATATCATGTGGGTAATTCCTGATTCCTGTATGCTACTGACCCTTACCCTACTTGCAAAATATTTGAAGATGAGAGTACCTTTTTGAAGTATAGTGAATAATTACATTGAACTTTTCGATCACAGGAATAGCTAGAACTAGCCTATAGAGTGAATTCTTCTAGAATCAAGATTTTATATTGAACTATATACTCTCGAAAAAAAGTTAATTTGATCTTGAACAGAGTTGAGAAAGGCATAAATCCCAGGAATAAGGAGGTGATGGCAATGTACTCTGCCATCATTCTCTAGTTTATTGTGTTTAGTTCCTGGTGCCACAGTTTAAGAAAGCCACTGATAAATTAAAAAGTGACCAGGATGGTCATCTTTAGTTTATGTCTTGTGAATATCTGTTGAAGGTAATTTGAAGGCAGTGGGCAGAACACCTAGGACAATGGTCTTCATACCCTTGCAAAGCTACATATGTTATATTTGACTCCAGAAGTCAGATTTGAGAGCAGTGGATAGAAGTTGCAAAAAGAAAACTAAGCTTGATGACAGGAAAAAAAAATCCTGTCCATCAAAAGTGTAGTCAGTAATCTGCCTGGACTACCACATGAGTCAGGTATGTGATGGGGGAATTTCTTTTATATATGTATTATATCAGATGACTACTACCTTCTCCACTCAAATTCTGATTCTGTGACTTACTTTGATGTGGCTAGAAGTGCAGAAATACAGCTCTACTCCTCTCCCCTCTCCCCCATTTATATAGGAGAAAATTGACATACTGGGCTGATTTACCTCTTTTTAAAAAAAGTTAATAGCATTTAATTTTTTCTAGTAACATATAAAAGTCAATTTTTAACATTCGTTTTTAAAAAATTTTTCAAATTGTTCCCCCCTTTCCCTTTTTCCAAGAGGGCAAGCAATCTGATTTAGATTTTACATCTGCTGATTTCACCTCTTCTTGAGCAACCAGGTAGTCCCACACTAGTTCTATACTTCTAGGGAGTACTATTGATGAATTTAGTGTGGACATTATATTGGATATTGCAGCTCAGATGCCTCAGCCAATAACAGATTACAGACTTGTGGCAACATTCCTATCTCAAATTTTAATGATATTGCGTCCTTATAATTATGATTAAAATTAAAAACATTTTATGATCTCCAAAGGAATTAGTTACAAATAAATTTATTTAAAATAGTTTAATGAATGTTAGTATGAAATAATGCTCTGAATTTGGATATCTGAATTTAACAGTATTTTAAAATAATGAAATGGACTCTTTTATAGTACTTCAAACACTAACTTTATGAAAGACATAAGTAATGTATCTTCTCCCTAAATTACTTTGTTTCCCTACAAAGTGGGACTTGAGTTCAAATTCAGATGCGTCACCCAGCTGTGTTACCCCAGGGAAATCATTTAATCTCTCTGTGGCTCTGTGGCTCAAGTTTTCTCAATTTTAAAATAAGGTTAATAATGGCACCCACCTCCCAGAGTTGTTGTGAGGACCAAATAAAAGAATATATGTGATTTGTAGTCCGTTAAAGCACTTTATAAATGCTAAGCTACCATTATTTCACCATAAGTAGTACAAAAAAATATTAACTGAAATGAGTAACAGAGGTCTGCTTCTTTATGTGTGGTGCTAAGTAGAGCTGTCATTCTTGCTTATTTAACAATATAAAGTAAAGGGAACAAGTTATTTTTATATGGAAACCTGTCTCAGATAATACTTAAGACTGACATGTCTCCCCTTCTCATCTTAAATTGTCTTCACAAGGTCAGAATTCCTCTAAGATTATAATGAAAATCAATAGGAAAATGATTTCTCATTCTGCCACTTTCATTCTGTTATAGAACTTAACGTCAAAATTAATAGACTCAAAGAGAGGGTTTATCAGAAAAAGCTTTTGGTAAGGGGAGAGAGAAAATCTCACCAAGGTTTTATTTTGGCACTTAATCTTGGCCTAGATTTTAGTTATATATTAAATAATTAGTTAAAAAATTAGTAATTATTGACATATATTTTCAGATTCTCTAATGTTTAACCCACTTCAGCCCTTGAGGAACCCTAACTCTCCAACTTAAGTTACCATAGCCCTGAAGAGCATTAAATTTTTATGACAGGTCCTTAAAATGTGTTTGCCAAGATAATTCTCCCTAGTTTTTTGTTCTGCTTTAGCACTGGAATTAAAACCCAAATGGTTAGCTACCCTGTGTGCCCTCCTGAAGTACTATGATATAGAAGAGGTAGTCCTGGATTAGCCATTTTGGGGATGAGAGTTTGCTAATTAGTTGATTGGAGCAAGTATGTTATCTCCCAAGTCCTCAGTTTCCATGGCTCTAAAATTAGGAAATTTAGTAAAATGATCTTTCAGCCCTCTTGCTCTTATGTTTCCCCTAAAATGAGTACTTATTGTTCTGTTTCTTAAAGAACATTCACACCCTCCAGATTAAGCCTGTTAGTTTCTATCTAAAACACTTTAGATTTGTGGAACATCCGATATTTTTCAAAGCACTTTGCCTGCCACACTCAAGACTTTTGCTCTTGGATTTACTGATACTGACCTAGTTAGATAACTTTTTTTTTTCCAGCATTTCCCCTCAAATGTGAGCTTCATTCCTCACTCAGTAATGCTGTTTCTGCTGGCCTAAAGGCCACCAGAGCTACCTTTATCGCATCTGGGTCTTTGATCCCAAATAGAGCCAAGTCTCTTCCCAGATTTGTACTTGAATTTCCATATACAAAGTTTGGAAAAATTCCAGCCAAGCACATCAGTCTATCTTGTTCCTCTAGCCTCTTTTCTGCATGGATATGTTTATCAAGATATGCCTCATTTGTTCACTAGCTCTATGTTCAAGAACTCTCTTCCCAGAACAAAACTCAAGATCCATCAGTAAAAGAGAGATCAGAGACTGGTCAAAAAAAATAATTAGGATGAGGACAAAGTTTTCTCAGGCGTAACTGAATGTACTCAATAGTAGATTCATAGAGCAAAAATACCCATAGCAGATGCAAAATCTGGCTGAGAATATGAACCTTACTTATATAAACAAGTCAAAACATGTTTTTAGAGCCAGAGTGAAGGCCTGTCTCAGTCCTCTCCAGATTGTTGGCTGTTCCAGAATTAGGTACTATGAGATTATAGTATTGTTAAGTCCACACGTTTCAGAATCCTAATCAAAGTGATAGGATGAAACCCAGCATCACTGGCAAGCAGAGGTGCAGAAAGGTCATGTAAGTGAGACTTTATATTTAGAGTAAGTTAAAAATACTTTCTTTCTGAATTTTTTTATCCTAATGTATATATTTTAATAGAGACAGAAGTTAATGCTATTGCATTCCCTCTGAGATTATTCCCCAATCTATCATATACCATATATATGTGTGTGTGTATATATATATATATACATATATGTGCATATATATACACATATATATGCATATCTATACACACATACACACACACATATATATATATATTTCCAAATTTGTCCTTATTTATACATAATTGTTTCCATGTTCTCCCTGTTGGATTATGAACTCATTCTGGGCAAGGACTGTTTGCCTTTTTTGTATGCACAATGCCTACCACATAGCAGGCTCTTTAATAAATACTTATTCACTTGGGAGAGGGGTGGAAAGAATAGAGAACATTGTGACAGTTTTTCAGGGGTTCTCAAACTGCAGCCAGCGGGCCAAATACGGCCCGCTGAGGACATTTATGCGGCCTGCCATGTTATGGCAAATGGGCTGAGGGGCAGAGACAGAGTGTGAGTTTTTGTTTTTATTATAGTCCGGCCCTCCAACAATCTGAGGGACAATGAACAGGTCCCCTATTTAAAAAGTCTGAGGACCAATATCTTCTAGTTTTTTAGGGGTAGAGTGATTTCACTATAGTTTAACATCCTTATTCTCAAAGATACTTTGTCACAAAAGAGGAAATTTTTTGTTTGTTTGTTTTTTTAACCTTTACAGGGAGATGAAGCTTTTTTTTAAAGACATGAAATATATAACCTTGAAATATTTAGGCTATGGTGAATCACTTTGTAATCGCTGCCTGAAATTTACCCCAGATGACATTTTTTCTCCTTCCCTCTTTTTAAGGTTTTCTTGATAGAAATCCCTGACCAGGGATTATACAAATTTTAAAAGAAAGGAACATTGGTCATTTTATTGTAGGTAAGCAAAAATTAGTTGTTTAGTGGAGAAGAGGGTAGATTAGCATTGGTAGATCCACAAGGGACTTAATAGAGGAGCTTTCTCACTATCTCTGGAAAAACTCTTTGAGTTTTACAATTCCATTTTGGTACAAAATACATTTCGTCTAGTTTCATTGTCATGACAAATTTGGGTGTACTGAGCTTGGCTCTAAAAGCTGGAAAGGGTGTCCCAGACTCCAACTTGGGTTATTTAAATACTTTAATTATGTCTCTTACTCAGAAATCTTTAATGGTTTCTCACTGCTTAAAGCTGCAAGTCTAACATCTTTAGATTAACATTCAAGGTTTTCTACCATCAGTCTAGATTGCCTTTCTTCTCATCTTTTTCCTTCAAATCCTTATCACAGAGTCACCATTACAACTAAAATGTTCTTTTCTAAACAGCATAGTGTAACTAGTTTTAGGATCAAAAAACTAAGTTCAAATTAAGAATGTGCCATTAGGATTAATGTAACATTGGGTAAGCTTCACCTTTGGGGTCCTCTCTAAGATTAGGGGATTAAACAAAAACAACCTCTAAGGGACATCCCACTCCCCATTCTGAAGTAGTCTGTTTTCTTCCAGCTCTCATCTTTTAAAGTTTCATCTCGTTTAATTCTTTTTTTTTTAATCAAATGCTTTTTCTGTATCTATTGAAATAATCCTATAGTTTTCTTAGTTTGGTTATTAATATAGTTAATTATGCTAATAGTTTCCCTAATATTAAACCATCCCTGCATTCCTGGTATAAATCCTTCTTGGTCATGGTGTATTATCTTAAGGATGATTTTTTGTAATCGCTTTGTTAATATTTTAAGTTTTTTGCATCAATATTCATTAAGAGAAATTGGTCTATAATTTTCTTTCTCTGTTTTTATCCTACCTGGTTTAGGTATCAGTACCATGTCTGTGTCATAAAAGAAATTTGGTGTAGGAGTCCTCCTTTCCCTATTTTTCAAATAATTTATATAGTATATTGGAGTTATATAAATCTATCTGGCCCTGGAGATTTTTTCTTAGGGAGTTGATTAATAGCTTGTTCTATTTCTTTTTCTAAAATGGGACTATTTAAGTGTTATTTTCTTTTTTGTTAATCTGGGCAATCTATACTTTTGTAGGTATTCCTCCATTTCACTTAGATTATCAAATTCATTGGCATAAAGTTGGGCAAAATAACTCCTAATTATTGCTCTAATTCCCTATTCATTGTGGAAAGTTCTTCCTTTTCATTTTTGAGACTTAACAATTTGATTTTTCCTTTTTCTAATCAAATTAACTAAAGGTTTATCTATCCTGTTGTTTTTTCATAAAACCAACTCTTAGTTTTATTTATTTATTCAATAGGTTTTTTTAATTTTCAGTTTTATTAATCTCTCCTTTTATTTTTAGGATTTCAAGTTTGGTATTTGATTGGAGGTTTTTAATTTATTCTTTTTCTAGCTTTTTTAGTTGCAAACCCAATTCCTTGATCTTCTCTTTCTCTATTTTATGCAAGTAAGCATCTAGAGATATAAAATTTCCCTTTATTATCACTTTGACTACATGTCACAAATTTTGGTATATTTTCTCATTATTGTCATTCTCTTGGATGAAATTATTAATTGTGTCTATGGTTTGCTGTTTTATCCATTCATTCTTTAGGATGAGATTATTTAGTTTCCAATTACCTTTTGGTCTATTTTCTCCTGGCCTTTTATTGAATGTAATTTTTATTGCATCGTGATCTGAAAAAAAAAAAAAAAGCATTTACTACTTCTGCCTTTCTGCATTTCACTTTGAGGCCTTGATGTCCTAATATAAGGTCAATTTTGTATATATTCCATGAACTGCCAAGAAGAAAGTATTCTCCTTTCTGTCTCCATTCAATTTTCACCAAAGATCTATCATACTTAACTTTTCTAATATTCTATTTACCTCCCAAACTTCTTTCTTATTTGTTTTGTGGTTCAATTTATCTAGTTCTGAGAGTGCAAAGTTGAGATCTCCCACTATTATAGTTTTGCTGTCTATTTCTTATTGCAGCTCTCTTAGCTTCTCCTTTAGGAATTTATTTGCTATACCACTTGGTGTATATATGTTTAGTATTGATATTGCCATTTTCTGTGGTACCCTTTAGCAAGATATAGTGCTTGCTCTTCCTTATCTCTTTTAATTAGATCAATTTTTGCTTTTGCTTGTTCTGAGATCAGGATGGCTACCTCTACTTTTTTTTTTTTTTTTACTTCACCTGAAGCATGATAGATTCTGCTCCAGCTTTTTACTTTTACTCTGTATGTATCACTCTGCTTTAAATGTGTTTCTTGTAAACACTATATTATAGAGTTCTGGCTTTTAATCCAGTCTGCTACCTGCTTCTGCTTTATGGGAGAGTTCACCCCATTCACATTTATAGTTAAAACTACTAATTCTGTATTTTCCACTATCGTATTTATAGAAGGTGGAGTCAAGATGCGGAGACGACACACATTTTTCTCTGACCTCTACAACCCTCATATTAATTAAGAAAAATCCAGCCAAAATTATACTTTTCTCTTTTCTTTTCCCTTTTCCCTCCTCCCCAGTATTTTACTTATGAGTACCACTTGCCTCAAGCAGCCCTTCCCCTTTCTTATACCTTTCCCCTACTATTTCTATTTTCCTTTCTATTAGCCTACCTCTTCCCTTTTCCCCTTAACCTCCCACTTTCCTATAAGGTGAGAGAAGTTTCTTAGTGAAACCAAATATATCTAATATTCTCTCTTTGAGCCAGATCTGATGGGAGTAAGATTCACACAGTATTCATTCTCCTCCTTTCTTTCTTTCAATAGGTTTGATTTGCCTCTTTGTGAGATGTAATTTCCCTCATTTTACCTCCACCTTCCCCCTTTTTTTTTTCTGTACAATCCCCTTTCCACCTCTAGTTTCTTTTTTATATTATAACAGTAAAATCAAATTATACATGCACTATGTATACCCATAACAGAGATACAGTTCTCAAGAGTTATTTTCCTTTTGACTTTTTTTATGCTTTTCTTGAGTTCAATATTTGGAGGTCAAAATGTTTGTTTAGCTCTGGTCTTTTCATCAGAAAGAAATTGAATTCATTTCTTTTCCCCATTTTTCTTTTAGCTCCCTTTTAAGGTAATTTTTAATTTCTTCTAGGAGAGCTTTGTGTGATGGGGACCAATTTATATGGCCCTTTGGGGCTTCATCTGGAGTTGATCTCCTTTTAGTCTCTTCAGGGTTTGAAATCTGGTCTTCTATTTCACCATTAATACTATCTATGGTCTATCTGTGCTTTTGTTCTCATTTAAAAAAAAGAAAAAGTTGAGATCTGCTTTTAGGACAAAGGAGATTGTCTAAGCTGCTTTCTATTAGCGTCTGTGCTGGGTCAATGCTGACTCATTCTCAATGCTGTGTGAGCGTGGCCAGGTCCCATGAGATTCTGACCTTTGGGGGTTCACTATTTACCCTTTGTGCTTGTGTTGGATGTTTTCTAATTTCTCTGCTGATCTACTGGCTTGCAGCCAGGGCAGAGTAGCCAACACTGCTGTAGATTCCTTTCCCCCTCTCCACCCCCCCCCCCCCAGGTTTTGTGCTGCTGCGCCCATGTCTGTGCTCTTCCTCTGTGCCCAATTGAAACAGACCTTTTCTGGCGATCTTTGAAATTGTCTTCTGCTGGTAATTTATTGCACTCCCAATATTTGTGGGTTCTGCCAGTCCAAAGCTAATTCAGAGGCTGGATTTCTTAATTAATATGAGGGTTGTAGAGGTCAGAGAAAAATGTGTGTCGTCTCCGCCATCTTGACTCCACCTTCTGTATTAATTTTTTAATGACTATCCCATTCTACAGTAAAGATAATATTAATTCAAATTGTTATAACACTTGGAGGTTACATTTTACAAATGAGGAAATCAAGGCTCATAAGTGACATAACTGTATAAACAACTGGCTAATGAGGAGCAGACAAGGACCGAGTCTCAGGAGTGGGACTCTGCCTTCCTCTGAACTTTCTCATCCCTCATTCCTCAGATATCTGTGCGCTGCTTTGTGTTAGCTTCTGCATGGTTATCTTGTTATGTTGTCTCATGATTGAGTATTTCTTATGTTTGTGTCTGTCTTCCCTGACAGATCATATACTTCAGGGAAGAATGTTTTTTATCTTGCAGCATGCCTGATGTGACACTGTGATAAAAGTTTGAATGGAATGTTAGATCAATTTTTTTTTTCTTTTTTGCAGCTTAGAGTTTTTGTACCTCGGAGGGAATTTCATCAAAGAGATCCCACCTGAATTAGCAAACCTGCCTTCTTTAAATTATTTGGTATTGTGTGATAACAAGATTCAAAGTGTGCCTCCTCAACTAGCACAGTGAGTAGTTGCATGAAACTTTGTCTGATATTTCAAAAAGTTACCTTTTTTTTGCTTTCTTACCAATAGACAACCTGTATAAGTATAGACCAAAAGTTCTTAAAATAAGTAGTACATTAAGAATTATGTCTTTAGGATTTGCATTTTAGTTAGCACTTGCCAAGAAAGTAAGTTGCATTTTCACAGTATTACAAATGGGTGGGAATCCCTTTACTCCATTTATTATATTGAACTGGACAAGTCAGGGTCTCTGAACATCATTCCCTATTTTATAAAATGAGGGAAGTAACTCTGAGTTTTATGATCTTTTAAGTATGGCTTTTTCTAAGCAACTTTATTATTCAACCTGTTAGAGCATAAAGAGAAATAGAAGATGAAATTTGACATGGTACTATCTCTATATGTTTGTCTAATCCTTTGCAGCTTCCTTTACACTTTAACCTTCATGGTTGCATTTGAATGTTGGAAGACTACTTCCACTTTACAAATGAGAAAACTAAACTTGTCTCAAAGGTTAAAGGATTTAGCTAAAATTGACCAGCTATGAAGTGGCAGAATCAGGACTAGAACCTAGTTATTCTGATTCTTGGTTGAATTTTTTTCCTTTTTCCTTTAAGATTTTCCATACTTTGGAACCTAGGACTCACTTGAGAACATCTAAGATTCCTTAGCTTTTGTGAAATGCTTTTAATTGATCGGGCAGTTAATTTAAGCTAATTCTGTCCTGGCAAGAGTATATAGAAACTCTTGGTGTAAAATACTATGTCTTGTATTATTATTTTTTTTTCTTTCATAGGTGGATAGAAAAGTAAATTGAGTTTGGTAAAGATCTCTTCTGTCATGATATTTACAATCTCAATGTGTTTCTGCTTTTTCTCCTGAATTGCCCTGGGGAACTACAGACAGATTTTCCTACACCTTTAATCCTCTGCCCAGGTCCCTATTGCACATTTAGTCAATGGATAAGTTAGAATCTAAGTGGGACAGAATTGACATGTACATATTTAAAGATTTTTAAAAATATGAAATAATTATATTACTCATTCTTTACCTATTGAATACTTCTTGCTATTTTTCCTATCAATAATTTGATAATTTTATTTATTCTAGGTTGAATTCCCTTCGTTCCCTTAGCCTCCATAACAATCTCTTGACATACCTGCCTCGGGAGATCCTTAGCCTAGTTCATTTGCAAGAGTTGAGTTTGAGAGGTAATCCCTTGGTGGTTCGTTTTGTCAGAGATTTAACCTATGACCCTCCCACTCTTCTGGAATTAGCTGGTCGGACCATTAAGACCCGAAATATTTCCTACACTCCTTGTGACCTTCCTGGAAACCTTGTTCGATACTTGGATTTAGCGAGCAACTGTCCAAACCCAAAGTGTGGAGGTAAATTATTAATATTTCGTACTAGTGACTGATTATATTTGCCCTTGTATTTAGTGCACAAAGCACACTTCACTTGAAAGTTTCTTTTATATCTACCAGAAGGATAATTTCTTATACTAGTCATTATTTCCATGCTCATCTTTCCAGCAAGATTGTTCTGTATTTTGAAGCTTTTCAGTAACACTCTATAACTTAAGTGCATTATTTTACTTTGCTTAGAATATGTACTAGCCAGTCATCATTTGAGTGGCATTTGGTACCATCTTAAAAAGCCTATGGAATGGAAGGTCTTCTTAACTCAGCATTTATGAACTTTATGTTAATATTTTGATAATTTCATTTCATTATTATTGATTTCCTTTGTAATCAAGAAGGGATCCCTAGACTTCAGCAGACTGTCAAAGGGATCCATGATACATGAGATTAAGAACTGGTATAGGAGATTGGACTGAATGTCTACTAATTGACCCCAAAACATATTCTAAAAGCTTTTTTATTTAATCCTTGCTTATGGTCATAAAACTCTTATCTTTAAAATAAAAATTTACAATTAATTGGATGTTTGGTATTAAAATTTGGCTTTTTATTTTTTAGTATTGTATATATTAAAGCAAATTACTTATATACATAATTATTGGGGGATATATAGTAAATCGAGCCAATTAAGCCTCATCAGGAAGTCTCATTTTCTTTGGCTACTGCCATAAAAGTAACTAATGAAAAAATATAGAGACCACTCACACAGTACAATTTCACACACATACACACACACACACACACACACACACACACACACACACATATACACACTTGTCCCTTAAAAATACCTTAAAAGCTGTAAAAGGAGCATGGGTCACTGAAGAAAATAACTGTCACTTGAACTTTACTAATATCTTTTTTTTGAAATGACAAACAAGACATTAACATGTTAATTGCATTGATACTAAATATATTTTTACCCTTCCCCCCATAAGACAACTCTTAGCATTTCTTTTCTACATTAAGTGATTTCCTTTAAAAAGCCTCTTTTAATACATTTGTGTCTTCATTTATTCCAGAAACAAAAATACATTGAGGATTAACTATGTACTTACTAACAATTAGTACTACTACTAGACATTTTTATTCTTGAATTACTGACAGTAAACTAGGAGTTACAAATAGGAAGGCAATAAATGTTCTAGAATGCCTTCATTTTAATATTGGATGTATTCTTAGGTCATACAGAACCTAGAATAGTCAATCAAATGTAATAGTCCCTTAATAAAAGGTATTGAAATGGATAGAACCTAAGACAAGTGACACTAGTTTTATGATGTTATCCACTCAGAAGATATAGAGCATTGTAGAAGATTTTGATTTGTTCCCGAACTCATTTTATCAGCTCATTTGTCACATTTGCAGTTATATCTTCAATATGCTGTTTCTGCCTACTTCTAAAGAACCTATTGTGCTGCAGAGAATATTTTGGTTTTTTAAATTGTAGGTGTTATTCATTGGTACTTTGGGGATATGTGAATTCAACATCAGTATGGCTACCCTCTTCAGTGGTGCAACTTATAACCCCTTCCATATCTTTTCATCCTGTTTTTTTTCTCCACATATTTCCAAAATCTTCTGTAAAGAATTGCAACAAAGGCCTTACTCTGCCTTTTAATATTTTGTGGGCATCTAGGTTGTCTTTTGATCATTTTTCAAGGCCAGTTCATCTTCAAAACAACAAAAAAATTATAAGGAGGCAAGAATAAAAAGAAAAGGCATTGGGCAAGGATGGAGAGAGGTAGAATAAAGGCAGATGGAGGAAAAAAAGAAAACTCTAGCTTTTCCAAGGCTAGATCCATCTCAGTTTGTGATTTTTTTTTTTTTTGCTAACCTTGCTTGCTTAAAATCCTAAATCTCTTTTTGAGATTTGCTATATTTTTAGTCTATGGCTTCTCTCTGCTATAGCATAAGAAGCACTAAGGTAAAAGAGCTAAACTTATATGTAATATTATTTTCTTTGAGATTTGGTAGCCCCAAGAATAGGTCACAGATATATTAGATAACATCAATCTCACAGGGTCTTGATAAGGATCAGATGAGATTACATGTAAAAGCACTTTGCAAGCCTTAAGATACTATATATGCTAGCTTTATTACCTTCATCCAGAAGAGGAGGAACAGCTAAAATTTATTTCTTTCCATACCCTAGTCCAGTATTCTATACATGGTACCCACTTATTAAAAGTTTAGTTTAACAAGTATAACTGAGTACTTATGAGGAAATGCCTTTTTTCTTCCAGTTTTTGACAGGAGAAAAAAAAATGTTTCTTTGGTCTCCTGTTTCATAACAGGTCCCTGGATTGTCAAGGGACATTTTTCAAAGCAAACCATAATTCACTTAATGATTGCTTTGTATTCTCCACTGCAGGTGTCTACTTTGATTGCTGCGTTAGACAAATCAAATTTGTGGACTTTTGTGGGAAGTATCGGCTCCCGCTGATGCACTACCTGTGCTCTCCAGAGTGTTCTTCCCCATGCAGCTCAGCTTCTCAAAGCTCCACGTCCCAGAGCGAGTCCGACTCGGAAGATGAGGCGAGTGTGGCTGCCCACAGGATGCAGAAGGTTCTTCTTGGATGAGAAAATTTAGAAAAGTATGAATAAAACATGAAGACTGGATGAAAATGGTTAGAAAAACCAATGCTATAACTTGGAAGTTGTTGAAAAAAGCAATAAGATTTTTTTGAGAATTTGAGATTCACAACCTCATTTTCATCTTGTGTGCTCATGGCTCAACTGGAGATGATCTGGACACACCTTGTGTTGTGCCAATTTATTCAACAGGAATTAAGATCATTCTGTGTGCGGATTCTTTGAATATAAGATTTGCACAGAACTGCCATTTCAGATCTGTTATAAAAGACATTGTGATCAGTAGCCTGTTTCTTTTTGTCTGTGAGAAATGGCATGTAGCCAGGTGGTTTATTCTGGAGTGCCACTGCCACAATAGACTGTGACTTGTATAATCTTGGGGAGATGAGGGTGGGGGTTGGACTGGAAATAGAAAAACCCATTTTATAATATATAATTATCAAACATCTTTGTGTCCTACCCCCTGTTCCACATTGATATAGATTCTCAAATGATTTTATAGGACCTCTTACCCCTTGTGTCCTTTGGGATCTTCAGACTTTGGCAAAAATTTGAAGATTATAATTTATATCTGGGCTTTAAGAGCCTACATTCCTGCTTCTTTATTAGATTGCTGCTGTTATGTTCATTTCATATTATTCTACCTCTTTGCCATAACTGTGCATATAGTGCCTTTAGCTCCACAAGGATACAGGGCAGCTTATCCCAGATTTGGTGCTAACACATCCTGTAGCCTTATTCATGTACACTATGCAAGGAACCTTACAATATGCTTTTAACAGTGAAAAACAAAGGCCAAACAATAATCTAAGTTCATAACTGCCTTCCATTTTTAAACAAGAAAGATTTTTAATAGATTACTTTGTTTTGTAAAGAGGGGAGCATGCTAGTTTTCAACATGGAAAAACCAGGGTATATGAAAAGTTGCAGGAATATTTTCCCTCCATTGTAAAATGAGAAGGCAAAAATGGTTGAGGAAATTTGAGATCTTCATAACACTAAATGAAAACGATTATTTCCTATATTTTTTTTAAAGGAAAACTAGGATAAATGTTACAACCTTGGAGTTGTATATTTAGTGCACATATGTTGTGGAGTAATAGCAATGCTGTACATTTACATAGATCTTAAGAAAATGCTTTCCTGTGATTACATTTAGTTCTCCTCACAGACCTGTAAAGAAGCAGGAATAAATATTATTCCCACTTGGGCATTAAGTGACTTGCATGGCAGAACTAGGGATTAATAAAACCTGACTCTTTTAACTCCCAATCCAGTGTTTTTCCACTAACCAGACTGCCTCTCACTTGACTTACTAGACAATTTTATACCAAATAATGTAAATTATTTTTTGCACTTTTTATATTGGAAAGTTTACTGGAGAGCATTTCAGATGTAATGTGCTTTGGCATAAAGTACTGGTAGAGGTAACACACATGGGACAGAAAGAAGAATGAATTTATTTTGGGAATCAGAATGAACTGTTGGGTGAATGCTCAAAATTTAGGATATATTTAAACAATCTAAAAGCATTTAATGGTTCTTGGTTGATTGAGATAACCAAAGCATTCATTTTCTGGACTTTGATATCTTTTGGCCCATTGAAATGAATATTCATTAATAAGATTTATGAAATTAATGGGGGACCAAGTTCTTTTCCCTTAGTTCAGACTTATCTTATAGTTGAAAATGACATGGATCTGGGGCAGCTAAGTGGCGCAGTGGATAAAGCACCAGCCTTGAATTCAGGAAGACCTAGTTCAAATCTGGTCTCAGACACCTAACACTTCCTAGCTGTGTGACCCTGGGCAAGTCACTTAACCCCATGTAAATTTTTTTCATATATGAAAGGGTACAACCAGAAAAACAATTGGGTTTAAACAAAAATGATGGGGTTCTGTTTGAATCTGGGGAGTACTCTGTGTTTTTTTGACTTTATCTAGCCAGTTTATAATCATCTCTGGTAATCAGAATCAATACATTGCTGAAAAATAATGTTTTGGGGTTAATTAATATTTTGATCTTCTCTCACACTAGATGATAATAGTTTGACCTTATTTTCACTTTTTTTCCTCTGACAGATATACTAGTGATCTACTATGTTCAGAAGGCAAAGCAACCAGCAGAGTAGGGAGATCATACAAAGGAAGTGGAGGCCAGGGTCCAAATAATTGGTTCCTCACTTATATCTAGAATTCACTCCATGGTGAAATGAATTTATATCTCTTTAATTTCTATAGTTGTGTTGTTATATTTAAGCTATCATTTTAAGTCTATTTTTTACCCCAAAACTACACATTTTTATGTTGAAATGTTTTCTCTAATCTACAAAGTTTAGTTATAAAGTTAACATTTTTTGCATGCAGTATATCACGTTATTTCAAAATTTTAGAATGCATTTTTGAAAATGTTAGTTTGTATCTTTTTTAGACATACTCTGGAAAGTCTATTTCTCACAATTTTACTGAACCAATTCTGAACATGTTTCCTCCCTTTCCCTTATTTTACCCTCTATTACAGAGATAGTCAAATATTTAGCATTAATCTTGGCTTCCTACTTTTTGGGGTCACACTGACATCCTTGACTAAATTCTAGTAGAGGAAGTAGATCTAATAGCTTATACTTAATAAATATAAGCTATTATAGCACCATATGATATAGACAAATCATTTATTCTTAGTAATTTTTTTCTACAGAATTTCAAACTCAGAGTTGCTCATGTAGGGAACTTGAACATTTAGTTCTTTTACCCTGCCAAATTTTGATTGTATGACATCCATAATTAAATAACAGCTTCTACTCACTAGGGGAATGTCACATTGTGCACCCCAGCTCTCTTGTAGATTCATGGATAAGAGAAAAGGGTATTTGGAAGTGGAGAATAGAAAGGGGAAAAGGCCCATAGTGAGAGACCAAAGCCCAGAAAATGAAGACTATTGTTGTCCATTGTGCCACATAATTGGCATATCTTAACTTTTATCATCAATTTTTAATTTAGTATACTTCTAAGGAATTTTTCCCATTTGATGTTAGAATGAAAGTCAGTGGGAAGTAGAATTTGCTTAACAGTTGGATTGCTGCTTTGAGAAAGGAGTAAAACCTCATTAATTTGGAATTTGTGGTCATTAGAGTTAGACTGAAGTTTATTTACCCTTGTGGGATCTAAGAAAAGAGGAATATCTAAGCAAATTATGAGGCTCTGCAAAATTTGACCTACTTAAAAGAAACTTGTTTTTTTTTAAAGCACTTTAGCATTAGCCATTTTACAAAAATGTACTAATCACAATTTGACACCTGTTTTCTAAATATTGAATAATATCTCTTTGGTATGCATTATATATGCTTAAATAATAAAACCATATTTAAAATGTTAAGTTTATATTAGGTTGCCCTCCCTGGTAAGTCCAAATTAATGACTTTTTATTATAATACATCTTCCAAAGTACCCATGAAAACCATAAGTTCATTTTCAGTCAGTTTCTCTAATAATTAGGATTCAAAATATCTCTGGATCATTTCAGACTATTTTATTCTAGGCAAAAAGTACCATTATAATATCATAGCTAGCTATAAAGCCTTTTTTTCCCCCCAGTGAAAGACTTGGAGTGCTCAACTAGTGCTACAGGATTATATGCAATCACAAGTGCCTTGAATTAAACTGATGAGCAGATAATCTGATAGGACAATTTTCTGTTACTAGTAAAAGGTAGTAATAATTTCCAACAACTTAACCCTTATATTGTTAAATGTAATTCTTCTTTTCTTTTATTAGAAAAATTGCAACATCTTGTTACATTAGTTTCTTTCATAAATAGTGTAATCAAAAAGGCTTAGGAAATCGTTTATAATATATGTGTGTATTACTTCTTTTCCTGTTTTTCCTTAGTCCGAATTTGCTAAGGATTGAAGCATAAGGTACTTTAAACTGGTAATCAGTTTTTATCATTATGTATTGAACCACTCACTGCTTTGGGTGCCATAAAGTTTACATAATCTTAATTAGATATGATCCCTTCTCTTGAGTACAGTATTCATTCTAAAAGCTAATAAAATTATATTTTGAACCTCTATTTTCATTTAGAGAAAACCTGTGGTAGAGGCTTGCTAGATTCATCACAAAATGAATAGAACAAAAAGTAAAGTCTTCAAGAATGGGGAGGGCTTATTTGTTAAGTAACTACAATTTGTATTCAAATTCTATTAAACAGAGGGAAAAATTAGCTCTTCTCAATAATAGGATTTCTGTCTTAAGAAATTAAGGTAAAATAATTTGCATCATGAAATTGAATGGGACCCAACTTGACCTGTTTGCAAAGCTAAGAACAAATTAGAATTGAATGAATATTCTTCCAACTCATACTTTTCCCTTCCAATTAATTCCATGCACCATTTTTCTTCTTGGAGAGAGAATTTTTATAATGTGGATTATATAATCACTAAGTTTCAAGAGTGTAAAAAATAGTGGTATCTTAAGATTTTTTTAACACAATTCCTTTGTGGCATTTCTCTAAAATGCCTTATAAACTGTTTAGGAACATACAATAAGGTTTCATGAATACTATATTCAGACTCAAAAGGATTCTTTCAACATATGTTTTTGATTGTTGATAGCCAAATCTAGAGATTAAAAAAACTGCAAATTTTGATAGGGAGGTCAAGAAACAAGTTAAGGACTGAATGATTCCATTTCAAAGTGGTAATGACCTATTCCATGGTATTTCCCAATCATTGATTCTTGCCCCAGCACCCTAGAATTTGGCAAAAATTTTACCAGTCTATAAAACTTGGTAGCAAAGGTCCTTCTTAAAATCTCTAAATTTAATTAACTACGATCACTCTTATGCTCTGTTCCTCCCTTGCTGGCCTTCTTTTCCCTTATAGTTCCTACCTTTGGATTTGGGGGAGGAGATATCCAGTGGAATTTAGGTATTTTAAGTCCCCAGTATGGTGTGGACTTAAACACTGAACTAAGTGACCATATTGTCTTATGAATTCCAGAAAGAAAAAACTGGGAAAAAGCCAGGATCATTGTAATTGCTGGCTCTAAATATGGCCTATATCTCAGATTCACAAAAGTGATATTTGAAATTACTAAATCTAATTGTCTTGAAATCTCTGAAAATCCTTTCACAAGTTGAATATAATTGGTGTGATGATGAAAAAAATGCACATCTAAAGCACTTTCTCAACATATCTGGAGATTTTTGTTTTTATAGTATGTAGCCTTCCTGAATATTAGAGTACTAGAAGACATTTTATAGATTAACTAATACTTGAACTTTGTGTCTACCAGTGACCCTCCTGCAAAAAAACAGTCTGCCTTGATTTTGAAATTTTGAGTAATGAGATGTAGTGAAGAGAATTCCTTTTGTTTTTTATCAGTGACAATAAGGAACAAAGCTAGTAAATTGAAGTAAAGATTCAACAATTGAGTTTTAAAATTCAAGTCAAAGAAGGTTTGAGGCATCAAATCTATGGCAGGATATATTCTTTTTTATTTTGTCAGAAATTTAATTATGTGTATAATTGTGTGTTTGTTGTCTTTGTTTCTTTTTATAGAACAAAATCACAAATTTATTGTATTAACTAACCTATTTGAATTTGCTTTATCTAATAATATGCCTTGTTTTTTCAAAAATGTTTTGCTAGAAAAGTGGTTTTGTATTGCAGAAAAGTAATAGTATCTCATTGAACTGTGACTTGACATATTAAAAAAATGCCTTCTCATTTTTATATTTAATATAAAAATAGTTCCACTATTTAAAAATGTTTGTCTTCATACAAAGTTAAGCGTTCAGTGCATAAAACTCAATGGCAAAATTGTTCAATTTGAAAGCAGTGAGACTGGTCTGCAATAGTTTTGATATTTGCTTCTGTCCTCCATCCCAAACCATTTCAAATCTTCAGTGAATAGACTGGATTTGTGTTAATTTTGAATATACTTTCAGTCAAATCATTTTAGCATTCATAAGGAGTTTGGTGTACAACAAAGGTGTTCAGATTTGAGTATAGAAATGATAGAACCTTTACTCCTGGATAGCTCATGTCCAAACACAGGTAAAAACAAGAGAAGGCTCATTAGTTTCTTGGGTGGCTGAAATGAGATGAAGAAAAACCATCTCTATCTCAAGGTGATGAGAGTTTGGAAAGGGGGAATCCCTTTTGGTTTGGCGCAAGGATACATAGTTACATGCATAGTGATGGCACAGAGTCCCCTGTAAAGGAATTTATAGGCCCGAAAACCTAGATTGATTTAAAAAAAAAAAAAAAAAGGTTTATTGTAGGAGTTTGGAAGTAAGGGTAAAGGTAGACACTAGGGCCAGAGATGGTCACCGGGCAGACAGGAACCCTTACATGGCCAGAAGGATACCATCTTTGGGGGGCTCCTGCAAAGAGTGGACTTCCAGGGTTCCCCTTTTTATAATCTTGAAGGTGGGTGGATTCCCAGGCTCCTGGCTGGTTTAGGCCAGGGTAGCATTGAATAGAATTCAGTGGGTTTTTAGATAAGGAAGAAGCTGTTTGTGGGGATTGGGGAAACCTGAGCAGATAGTGAGGGGCTGGGAAAGCCCAAGCTATCTCAGATCTGGTGGGGGGGCTAGGAAAGCCCAGATATCATTGGAATTCAAAAGGGTGCTTTTGTGAGTCAAAGATCCTAGCTTCTTTAGCCATGGGGGGGGGTTTGGGAATCAGAAAGGAAACTTAGAGGGACCTCAACTCCCATCATTTATCCCCTCAAACAGTTAAGACTTAAATTCATTTAAAAAAAAGGATTTGGGGCACTGTCCCTCATTTGAGGCAAGGTTGAATATTTTCTCCAAAGATCTTCAGAGTAGCGGGGTCCCCTCTTCTTGTTCCCCCCTCAGTCACCTCCAGATGCATGTGGGAAAAGGGGCGATGATTTCCTCTTAACTGCTTCGAGCAGACAAGGATCGTAGAGATTTGGGGTTTCATGCCAGGAGGTGAGGTGTGAGATGTGGGGGATGGCAGAAGGGCATCTAGGGGGTGTCCTAATCAGTTGTCCCCAGTGTCCAGTCTATATTTTCCAGGCTGAAGGGCAGCTAAGAATCCAAAGTTTGAAGCCTAGAGAAAACAGATCTCAGGAACAGATTAAAAGTGGGTTGTCATCCAGGGTGGAAATGGTGACATTCAGGGATTGGGGCCTTTAGCAAGAAATGAATCAGGTCCCTTCTGTGGGCTGTTTGTAAAGTGCTGATGGCCCATTTAACTATCAAAGAGAAATAGAAGAAAATGCTGAGAGAAAAGATTATTTGTAGCCTAGCCCCTTCACCCCTAATTCCTCCTGGGGTTGGGAATTAAAGGGTGTGGACTCAGAAGTCAGGGGAGGCAAGAGGCCTTAATATCTAATAGATTTAATAAGCCACTGCTCTTTGTGAGGCAGGGTCTGGGGATAGGTGTATCCCCAATTGTCAGGGTTGCAGATCAAGATAAAAATGCAGTTTAAGCTCTTGGAAATATTTTAACTGTGATGCTTTTCTTTAAAATAATAGAGTTGGTTCCTCAATAAGCAAAAGATTCTAAATCTTTTCCTTCCTAGTTTCCCCATTCTATGGGGGAGGAGTGGAAGGGATCAGAGGGAGTGCCAAGTATCAGGGTACCTACCCAGCTTACCGGCCCGAAGTGTTCGGGCTGTACTGGGATAAAGGGAAACAGGGCCAGACCCCAAATTCCTACCAGGGAGCAGGATGCTGGGAGGCCAGGTCAACCCCTGTGATGTTTCTCCGTGGTGGTGAAAAGGCAAAAAAATGCAAGAACATAACTATAACAGAAGCAGTTAAAACTCAACCTTCAGTACAGTTTTATTCCAATCAATTGTTCCCCCTAAATGCCAGAGAGTGGAGCTTTAAAGCTTCTAAAAAGCATTAACTATAAGGCCAAAAAATCTTATCTCTAACAACAGATTCCATTAATCAGATTTTTGATAAATTCTAAACAAATATCATAACCTTATATTGATAGCAGTAAGGAATTTGTCCCAATAAGTTCATAACTTAAACAATTATCATATCCAAGTAGGTGTTTCATAAGTGAGCCTTATTCATACCAATCAGTTTGCTTTTAAAATACCCAGTGCATAGAAAAATATCCCAAATTGCATATTGTCCTTAACAGAAACATTTTCAAAAGGACAAGGGAAAAAAAAAAAAACTTACTATTTTAGAGGCACTGACCCAATACAATATAATCAACTTAGTTATACAGAATGTCCAATTACACATAAGAGAATTCAAGAAGTTCTTTAACATAGCAGTTAAACTTTTAGAATTAGTCCTACCAAGGTATGGATCACATTTAAAATAGCAGAAACCCAGGCTAAGTTTGAATTACATTGCTCTTTCCGAACTTCTTTTGCTTTAAAAAGAGCTAGCTTTGGTGGGTGTGTCTTGCTGGCAGAAAAAGAAGCCCTTTCAACGTGGGTGGAGATAGATTAACTAATTTGTTCAGTGGAGTTTTTAAAGGCAAGCGAATTTCTGTATTAAGAGGCGGTAACCGGTCCCCAAGAGACAGAGAGATAACAACAAAAACTTTAATTTTTGTCAATTTCGCAGAAGTATTTACAATTGAAATACCCAGCTGAGCTTTTTGAGTTCCAGACAGCGTCAATCAAGTCCCGGGAAATTGAGCTGTCCACCTCGCTAATAGAAAAAAAGGGTGGGGGTTTATGTTACCTCATGAACACTATATCAGAAAGACTGAAATAGAGGCAAGAGCAATCAGACTTGGAGTAGGTCTTGCTAAGACATTCCCATAGCTTGGGATGGGAGAGGCATTCTGATATTCTAAACCTAAGTTCTTTTACACTTATCAGGTATTCTGATAAGGAAGCCAGGAAGGTTTTGAATAGAGAAGCAGGAAAACTGAGGTGGGGCTGAGTCAGGATAATTAGGGAAACTGAATTAGGACAAAAATAAATAAACCAGACTAAGACTATAAAAATACAAGGATTTATGGCAAGAACCAGTTTCTCCCTGATAACCCCAGAATTATTAGCATCAAATAGCATTCCTCATTCAGAGAGACACACAAGCCTCCCTATTCGAATCTCTGCAGTTGGGGGGCATCTCAGCCAGAGAAGGACAGTCTTTAAGTCTGTGACCATTTGTGCATCAAACTCAGCCTCCGTTGAGTAGCAGTGCTCAAGGCAGTTCTGCTGCCCTAAGAGGGGCTCCAAGAGAGGGAAGAAGTGAGGCTTAGAGCAACCCCATCTGTCCCCTTCTCTCTGGAACAGGAGCTGCTAGTAGGAGACAGATTTCTGAGTAAATTATGCAATTAGACCAGACAGGCCACCCAAACCATTAAGAGTCCTGATATTAAAATGCTGAAATAGTAATTAAGGAACTGGAGTAACGGGTGGAGAAACAGATTCAATCCTTGGACAGGTGTCTGATTTTTGGCTAGTTCTAAGAAATAATCCCAAAGACTGAATAAAGGATTTCAAAGTTAAAACATAACCCAGCAAATCATAGACTAGTAAATTTTAAGCAAAGAGTAAAATGGTTTTCAATTCAGTCTGAACTTAATGAAATAAATCAGTTTTTCCCAATTTCCTGACCAGCTGTAATCAGTTTCCTTCCTTCTCCTGTTTACAGACATTATCAGATCATACATAACAAACTAGTAAATTGCCTAAAATCCCTCAAACATACAGCAATAGTTTCTCTCATACAGCAATAATTAAAACAGTTTTTAACAAGTCCCCAGTTTTAGCGAGTCTTAAAAATAGATCAATTAACTTAAAGGCGGGTCTACTTGGGAATCTTTTACAAAGCCAAGTCTCTGCAGAAGGTGGGTGTGAATGAATTCCACGTGACCCCTTCCCCACTCCATTTTCAAGAGGCAGGGGGAAGGGAAGGCAACTAGCCTTCACCCCAGGCTAACAAGCTGCTTAGCAGACAACAGTGGGTCAGTTGAAAGACAAAAGATTCTGCCTCCCCCAACCTTTAGTGGGTTGAGTGTGGGGGCTTTGGAGCATTTAGGAAAGTCAGACCCTAATTTAAGATATGTGACTCCTGAAAAGAAAGTTGGGGGCTGGGTGAGAGATTGGAATTTCTACCCCAGAGTTCAGGTGTTAAGTAAGCTATTTTCCTCAAGCCCAGATATGTGACTCCTGAAAAGAAAGTTGGGGGTTGGGTGAGAGATTGGAATTTCTACCCAGAGTTCAGGTGTTAAGTAAGCTATTTTCCTCAAGCCCAGAGTTTGTCTCTGTATTAAGACACAGCTTAAAGGAGAATCATATTCTATAGTCCTTGGGCTCCTTGGACTGAAATGCCAGAGAAGCTGAGGCAAGATAAAGTGAAGGGAAAGTGAAGCAGTAAAAGAGAACTGTGGCAGAACAGAACAGAGAAAGATTCTAGAGGTGTGCCAAATTGAAGTAGTTAAGGAGTTTTCAAAATAGTCTCTGTCTTCCCAACTTATTCACTGCTCCAGTTCAGGGAATATGATGGAGACAGAAGTCGTGTTTACTCAATTTAATTTGCCTTGATTTGGAATTTTGTTCCCTAGCCAAAATTGCAAAGGTCTTTTTTTTTTTTTTTTAGGCTACAACCTGGCCAGGGCTGAACTTAGAAAAGAAATCTTTAATTGTTGGCAGGGGGCATAGAATGCCAATCGAGAAAAATAGGAGCTAAGTGCAAAAGGTCAGGAGTTCCCACCTGCAAGATTAGTGAGACAGAGAAAGGTGTAGCAGATGTCTAGACTTTATCTGTCCAGGAGCAGGCAAGTGTGCCCTGAGGCTAAGGAAAAAATGAGCAGTTTTAAAATCCTATGTCCAGCCTCCAGAGCATGAAAAGCATAATTTTAAGGCTGCTACAATGAAAAGCTGTGACAGGAGGCATTGCTCTAATGCAGGATGACCAAATCAGGGAAACCAAGTCCTGTTTTAAAATGTATGGAGCAAGCTTTATAATATATGAAACGAGCATGCTTTCTGAGAGCTGAAAGCCTTGGCTCCGTTTTTTTTTTTTTTTTTTTTTAATTTTTTATTTTATTTTATAATTATAACATATTTTGACATTACATATGCATGGGTAATTTTTTACAACATTATCCCTTGCACTTACTTCTATTCAGATTTTTTCCCTTCCTCCCCAACCCCCTCCCCCAGATGGCAAGCAGTCTTATATATGTTAAATATATTACAGTATATTCTAGATACAATATATGTGTGTAGAACCGAATTTTTTGTTGCACAGGAAGAATTGGATTCAGAAGGTAAAAAATAACAGTTTACATTCATTTCCCAGTGTTCCTTTTCTGGATGTAGCTGGTTCTGTCCATCATTAATCAATTGGAATTGGATTAGCTCTTCTCTATGTTGAAGAAATCCACTTCCATCAGCATACATCCTCGTACAGTATCATTGTTGAAGTGTATAAAGATCTTCTGGTTCTGCTCGTTTCACTCAGCATAAGTTGATGTAAGTCTCTCCAAGCCTCTCTGTATTTCTCCTGTTGGTCATTTCTTATAGAACAATAATATTCCATAACATTCATATACCATAGTTTACCCAACCATTCTCCAATTGATGGACATCCATTCATTTTCCAGCTTCTAGCCACTATGAAAAGGGCTGCCACAAACATTTTGGCACATACAGGACCCTTTCCCTTCTCTAGTAGTTCCTTGGGGTATAAGCCCAGTAGTAGTATGGCTGGGTCAAAGGGTATGCACATTTTGATAACTTTTTGGGCATAATTCCAGATTGCTCTCCAGAATGGTTGGATTCTTTCACAACTCCACCAACAATGCATCAGTGTCCCAGTTTTCCCACAGCCCCTCCAACATTCATCGTTATTTGTTCCTGTCATCTTAGCCAATCTGACAGGTGTGTAATGATACCTCAGAGTTGTCTTAATTTGCATTTCTCTGATCAATAGTGATTTGCTTGGCTCCGTTTTTAAAAGTTTTGAATCCCCAAAAACCCATTGTACAGTTAAATGGCCGGTTGCCAAGTCACATGGGAGAGGTTCGAGAAGAGAGAGGATGGGGGAAGGGAGAGATGTTATCTTACCCAGTGCTTCTTGGATGGCGGTGATGAAGGCTTACGCTGAAACTTCGGGGTAGCTCGTACTTTTGTTCAGGGAGCAGCCGGGCAGAGGCATCTCTCCAAATTTGCCCCAATCCATTGACCTTTCTCCTTGTGGCTATAGCCTGACCACTACAGTGGAGTGGGAGAGGGGCTCAAATACAAATTTTCCCCCCAGAACAGATAAAAGATACTGCTGGCCTGGGACCCCCAAGAGGGATGGGATCCTCAGAATGGCCACGTGGTGGGGGGAGGGGTGAAGAAGAGACACTTTCTCCCGTGTGTCTCAGAGTTCAGAGCCGGCTTTCTGGCAAGAGAAAAGGGATTAGAAATGCCTTGGAAAATAAGGTCTTTTGTCTCTGGGAGCATTTTTCTTCCAGAGTTCTGGCTTCCTTGGTCCTGCGATCCCTAAAAATAGAGTGTGACAAAAAGAGGACCTTTTGCCTGAAATGCAAGTAGTCTGCACAAGAGAATTTTGCTCACAGCCTAGACCTGGTCTGGGTGCCCACTATGTTTAAAAGATAGAATGAGATGAGAGTAGGAACACAGATATTCTTCCCGGAAGCTACATGAACAGCTGAGAACCCAGATTGGTTCTGAGAGACCTGAAAAGGTGGTTAGTTTTTGGGGTACCAATTTTCGGGGTTTCAGTTTTTGGGGTTCATTGTGTGGGCCACCATATGATGAGAGTTAAGAAAGGGGGAACCCCTTTTGGTTCGGTGCAAGGATACATAGTTAAATGCAGTATAGTGATGGTGCAGAGTCCCCTGTAAAGGAATTTACAGGCCCAAAAACCTAGATTGATAAAAAGTTTATTGTAGGAGTTTGGAAGTAAGGGTAAAGGTAGAAAGACACCAGGGCCAGAGGTGGTCCCCGGGCAGACAGGAACCCTTACATGGCCAGAAGGATACATGTTTGGGGGGCTCCTGCAAAGAGTGGACTTCCAGGGTTCCCTTTTTTATAATCTTGAAGGTGGGTGGATTCCCAGGCTCCTGTCTGGTTTAGGCCAGGGTTAGCATTGAATAGAATTCAATGGGTTTTTAGATAAGGAGGAAGCTGTTTGTGGGGGTTGGGGAAACCTGAGCAGATAGTGGGGGACTGGGAAAGCCCAAGTTAACTCAAATCTGGTGAGGGCTGGGAAAGCCCAGATATTATAGGAATTCAAAAGGGTGCTTTTGTGAGTCAAAGATCCTAGCTTCTTCAGCCATGGAGGGGGGGGGGTTTGGAAATCAGAAAGGAATCTAAAAGGGACCTCAACCCCCATCAAGGATATTGGAGATCAAGAATTTGGTGAGTGGGGTTCTTGTTTCCTTAATTCCTTTACCTGTGGTTGAAATATCCTTCTCTATTTGGATGGGAAGCTCTTATCTCTATAATTATTTTTCCCATGCCTATGATCTGTTCCCTATCTCCCACTATCCCACCCTAGTAGCTGTCCTGTTAGCGTTCTGTCCCCTCTTTCAGGAGTCTCTCTTGTTTAACAGACTGCCCTTGGACTCAATAAGTAATGAACCTCTTTATAGCTTAACCATTACAGAAATATACATTTCTTCACCACCCTCAAAAAGTGCAGACCAGGTCCCAGGCCTTCCCTGGGGATTTCTAGACTCGGCAACAACAAATATTTGTCAGTATTATAGAATCTCGAGAGTTATAAATGGTCTCAGTAACCATTAAGTACAGCCTAACTCGAAAAACAGTTTGTCCCTAACAAGTGGTCATCCAGCCTTGAATGCCTTCTCCAAAGAAAAGAAAAAAAGCCAAATCTCTATTACTACTATTCTGGAGGTAATGTCACTTAATGGGATCCTAGAATGTAAGGGCTAAAATGGACCTTAAATATTCTATTCCAAAACTGCTTAAATCCATGTGGGGTCACATAACTGAATGTGGGAGTTGCAAAATTATTATCAGCAAATGATATGCCTATTTTGTATTCTTACATACTTGAGGTTATATAAAAATTTCTTGAGCAAAAAGGCATTGGAAAAAGTTTTAAGAAGTCCTACACATTATACATAACAACATATATATGTCTCTCCCCCTTGAAAATAAATTTTCAGATAAGGGGAGTTTGGTCAGTTTGTGCCTCCATGGTGTCTGTCATGGAATGGTCATAGTGAGCACTTAATATTTTTTGAGTTTAACGATACCTCTAGGCTCTGGGAATGGACCTTAATAGCAAATACACAGAGAGTATCCCCAGTGAATAAAAAATAAAAAGAGGTCAACTCCCATGAACATCACAAGCCCATTGAACAATTTCTAGTAGGCATAGGGTAGTTTTCAGACTTGGATGCAATTGAGATCAAGCCATCTGTAAATATTTGACAGGTTCAAAGGTGAAAGAGGTCTTGATTATGGAGCCAGGAAAACACTTAAGAAAGGATTGTTTGTAATTTACTTCCTACTAGCAAAAATGACTTTTCTTGTCTTTGGCTTTCTAGGATCCTAGAATGTTAGAATAAGAAGGGACTTTGGAGATGGAGTCCAGCCCATTGTTTTGACAGATAAAGGAATAAGATCAAGAGGAAAAAAAAAAACTTGCCTAAATTCACACAGTTAATTAGCAGCACAACTGAATCTTGATCTTGACTCGAAACCAATTTATTTTTAATTGGCAAGGCATTTGGGGGGTGACTTGCCTAGAAAAACAGAGCTCTAGTGTTAAGTGTCTGAGGCTGGATTTGAACTCAAGTCCTCCTGACCAGGACCATTGCCCCATCATCCACTATGCCATCTAACTGCCCCTAAATTAATCTCAAAAAAGAAATGGCATAATTTAGTTTTGTAATGTAATACTGTTTTAGGCAGGTAGGTGGAATCAGGAAAGCTCATTATCATGAGTTCAAGTCTGGCTTCAGACATTTACTAGCTGTGTGAGCCTGGGCAAAACACTTAACCCTATTTGCCTTGGTTTCCCCATCTGTAAAATGAGCTGAAGAAGGAAATGACAAACTAGTTCAGTATCTTTGACAAGAAAATGGCAAATGGGATCATAAAGAATCAGAAGGACTGAAAAGAGGAGTAAATAAAAGAACTGGTAGATATTAAACACAACTGAAAATGAAGAGAAGCAAGATGGAATTAAAATTTTGCCATGAACATTTCCCACACAGATAATTAAGGGTTGACTATAGTTCTCAGTTAAGTAACAAGGGATATGTTACATGTGAATAGTACTTTAAACAAACACTCGCCTCTGAGGGAGGAAGTGAAAGTCCTATCTTACTTGACAGATGAAGGAACAGGTTCATAGGGATCAAAAAACTTGCCCAAGATCACCTTTCTAGAGAGTATTATAAGAAGGACTCCAAATCCTGTCTTTTTTCCTTTACAGCCATATCTCCTACTCTTTATAGCCAAATCATATTCAAAAGCATTTGTTATTTATCCTTTACAGAGTTGTCACCTGTCTGGGTTGCTCTTTATACTCCTTGGCCTAGAACATCTACATTGCAAAACATCCCAAATAGCAGCTGGGTTCTTAAGCAGTGGCAAAGATAGTGGTTCCTCTGGAAACCAGGATAGGAGAAATAGTTCGATAATTAGTACCCAAAATAAATTTCCTGGCTTATGCCTGTAATTCATATCTACATCCATTCCTTTTTTCTTCTGGCTATGTCTTACAGTCCTCTGCATGATCCTTTGCCACATCCACCTAGAAAAACTGCCTTCCAATGTGCCCTAGGCCTGGACTGGCAAAGAATAGCAGAAAGCATGCAGCAATGCTGGCATTTATATAATACCTACTGTTGTGCCAGATACTGTACCAAGTACTTTACAAATGTTTTATTTGACCCTTACACAACAACCCTGAGAAATAGATGCTAATTATATCCATTTTTAAGATCAAAGATACTGAGGTTAAGTTACTTGACAAGGTCACAGCATCTGAAATAACATTTGAACCCAGGTCTTCCTGAGCCCTGTCTCAGTACTTAACTACTAGGTACTACCTAGCTGCTTCAGTGCAGGATTTCCCAATTAGTTTCCTAATCTATAAAATGGAAATATTAATACATTTTCTGCTTCACAGGACTGTTGTAAGGAAAGTGCTTTGTAAGCTGTTAAGTGGTTTATAGAAGTAAGCTTTTATCATTCCTAACAAAGACACCACTGGAAATACTTTTGAATGACAGATCCATGAAAAGTCTAGTTAGTTTCACAAAGGGAACTTGATCCTAGACATGCTTGGGGCAATCAGTGATACAGGTTCTTCCTGACTCCAGGCCCTATACCCTATCCCATTTTGTTTCCTTAATTTCTACACCTTTCTATTCTGATTCTCTCATATTTCTCGTCTCTAAAACCTCTTAAGTTCTTTCATGTGTCCTCTCTTCCTATACCCTCCATCAGCCCTGATCCCCTAAGTATCTTCAAGGGATTTCACACCTATATTTTCAAAGCCTCATTGTCAAAAGTATATTACACTACAATTGTCCTCCTATTCTTGCAACTCCAGTCTGATTTCCCATCAATTAAGCAGCTTCCCTTTACCGAACCACCTCTTTATTCCTTAAATGTTGGGGGTCTTCTCCCAGCCCTGGTTAGCTGTGGTACAATAGGGGCTCAGAGCCACTGCTGCTCCTTGACAATCTGCAGTGGCAATAGTTGGGTTCTCAAGAAGAGGAAAAAACAATCCCTGTCCTTCAAAGGAGTTTTCTCACTGAAAACCTAGGGCAAAATGAGGAGGGGGGAAAGAAAGGGAAGGAGCAAGAAAAGAGAGAAGGGGATGAGAGGAGGCAATATGGAGGAGAAAGGAGATTATGTTGAACTGATAAGTTTGATTTTTAGAGCAGAATTATTAAACATTTTAAAAACCTTTGCTTTTTGTGCCTCTTTCTTGTCCAAAACATGGATTCTGCTTATGCTAGCAGGATGCAAAGACTAGGGAGATGCTACTAAACTGGCAAGGTTTTGAGTGCTCACCAGAGAAAATAAGAGCCAGTCTAAGCTAAATTGAGAACTTTCACAAGGTTATCTTCTGGTCAAAAGGGGAAGGTGGATGGGTATAATGGATACAAGCCTGGAATCGGAAAGAGCTGAGTAAAAATGTGACTTCAGACTCTTGCTAGCTGTGTGACGCTGAACAAGTCACATAATCCTATTTGCAACAATTTTCTCATTTATATATTGAACTGGAAGAGGAAATGATAAACTGCTTCAGTATCTTTGCCAAAAAAACCCCAAATGGAATCATGAAGAGTCGGACATGATTGAGTACTACCATCAGAAATTTGGGGGGAAGAGGGAGAGCAACATAATCAAGGGAGACTTGTCTAAAGAGAAGAAAAAGGGGCTGTGATCTGCCTCAGTGATCTACAGCAACAAAATCACTAATTTTTTGAAGAGTTCACAAGTTTTTGCTCTGATTGCAATGAAACCTTGTAAAGATTAATATATTGCTAACTTAAGATATCTTAAAGAATGTGTACAAATGAAGACTTGTCATACTATCCTTGAAAAGTCCACCTTAACATCATATATTACTGAACAATTTTTAAGGTTTTGTACCTTGCTCTACTAAATACCTATCTAATGCCCAAGGACGAGTATAAGAGCTAACATTTATTTAGTAGCTTTTAAGGATTTGAAATGTTTTTCAAACATTTTTTAGTTTATCATTGTCACATCTTGATCTGGATATTCCACAGACATCTTAAAACTTACCTGTCCATAAGGAAGTTTGTAATGTTCTCTTCTCTAAAAATATAATCGTTCTCTGTGAGCAGATTTCTTGGGGAGCTTCTGGGGGCAGCCTTAGTTTCAGTTCAGTTCAATAATCCCAAATGCAGCCAGGAGTTAAAAATCCAGATCCTTTATTGTCTCTTCCAAAATCTTATCTTCTTCATTTGGGGCTCTGCTAGTTTTCTGGAGGCCTTCCTTTTTCCTTGGTTCCTGATGAGCTCTTGTTGCTAATCCTTTGTCTCTGCCAGCTTCAGCCTCTCATCTTCCCAATCTCTTCATCCATCACAAAGGTGGAAGTGGGAATGAATCTTGACTCCTCCTCCGAGAGTGGGATTGTGGGTTTCTGTGGGCTTGTGAATCTCCCCGAAGTCAGTCCTAGTTGTGAATCTCCCAAAGTCCATGAGCAGGCTTTTCCTTTCCTCCTTATATATGTTCTCTAAAAGTGTGAAATCCAATGTATGAACCAATGAGTGAACTCCTTTAAAGGTATAAACTCCTTTGAAGTATGAACTCCTTTAAAGGTATGAACTAAGTATATTACCTTGTTTCAAGTTCTGACCTATAACATCTCCTTGTAGGATCAGACCAATCATACTGAACCATGCTAAATTAGATAATTATATCCATTCCAGTGACCTAGCACCTTGTAAGAATCCTAACAGGAGTTTATTTTATTTTTCCCATTTGGGGAAAATTCTAGTAAGATGGCAGAGTAAGTCACAAAATTTCAAGCTCTTTAATATTTAACTCATACTAGATTGCTTGTTGTCATGGGGAGGGGAGAGGTAAAAGAGGGAGGGAGAAAAATTTGGAACACCAAGTCTTACAAAAATGAATATTGAACACTATCTTTTACATGCATTTGGAAAAAGAAAATATTGAGAAAAAAATTCCAAGCTCTTCATATTTCTTTTTATTATTTTTTTATTATTTATATATTTTTCACAGTATATATGCATGAGTAATTTTTTAATAATATTATCCCTTGTATTCATTTTTCCAAATTATCCCCTCCCTCTCTGTACTCCCTCCCCTTGATGACAGGCAATCGCATACATTTTACATATGTTACAATATAATCCAGATACAATATATGTGTGTAAATACCATTTTCTTGCTGCACATTAAGTATTAGATTTCGAAGGTATAAGTAACCTGGGTAGATAGACAGTAGTGCTAACAATTTACATTCACTTCCCAGTGTTCCTTCTCTGGGTATAGTTATTTCTGTCCATCACTGATCAACTGGAAGTGAGTTGGATCTTCTTTATGTTGCAAGCTCTTCATATTTCTACCACAACAAAATGAAATCGTGTCTCAGAGTAAAATAGACTTGTGGCTGAATAGGGGTTCTCCCAGGACAGCCAGAGCTTAGAAGAAAGACTTTTATTTTTATTAAAGCTTTTTTATTTTCAAAACATATGCACAGATAATTTTTCAACATTAACCCTTACAAAACCTAGAGTTCCAAATTGTCCCCCTTGTTCCTCTCACCCTCGTCCAATATATATTAAACATGTTAAAAAATATGTTAAATCCAATATATACACACATATTTATACAATTAACATATAAATTTTTATATAATTTTAACATATAAAAATATATGTTAAATCCAATATATGCACACATATTTATACAATTATCATTTTGCACAATAAAAATCAGATCAAAAAGGAAAAAATGAAAAACGAAAAAATGCAATCAACAACAAAAAGAGTGAAAATACTATGTTGTGATCCACACTCAGTTCCCACAATCCTCTCTCTGGGTATAAATGGCTCTCTTCATTTATAGATCACTGTAACTGGCCTCAACAAGACTGATTTTTAACCAGTGTGCAGTGTAAATACCTGCAAGATTTGAAGAGAAGCAGTAAACTAGAAAAAAATTACATACAAGGGTTCTGATAAAGGCCTCATTTCTAAAATAAATAGAAAATTGATTAAATTTATAAGAATACAAGCCATTCTCCAATTGGTATATTTGAACAGACATTTTCAGATGAAGAAATTAAAACCATTTGTAGTCATATGAAAAAATGCTCTAAATCACGATTGATTAGAGAAATACAAATTAAGACAACTCTGAGGTACCACTATATACTTCTCAGAATGTTGGAGGGGATGTGGGAAATCTGGAGCACCAATACATTGTTGGTAGAGTTGTAAACTGATCCAACCATTCTGGAGAGCAGTTTAGAACTATGTCCAAAAGGCTACCAAACTGTGCATACCCTTTAATTTAGCTGTGTTTTTACTGAGCCTTTCATAAAAAAGAGAAAAGTAGCCACATGTGCAAAAATGTTTGTAGAGTTGTGCCACAGTTTCCTTTTATTGTTCTGCCTCAGTTTTCCTAAATTATCCTGCCTCAGTTTCCTTAAATTGTTCTGCCTCAGTTCCTTGAATTGTTCTACCTCGATCCCTCTGGTTGCAATCCCTTTTTCCCGTTCACTAAGACTGAGATAATTAGGGCTGTGGAGATCTAGCCACTCTGGCATTCCAAAAGAGTCATAAAACTCCAGATGTCCTTTCTCAAATACCTAATTGGTATCCTCTACCTCTATCTCTCCAGACTTCTTGTCTCTAGCTGACTACTTCCTTCACTCCCAGTTTATCAGAATTTATGGTCCTATCCCTAACCTGTCAGAACCAAATTGATGGTCCCTGCCTGGAAATTCCCATGCTCACCAGTGTTCAGACTCCACCCCTTGCCTTTGTCTCCCCTGATCACTTGAAGCCATATAAAAATCATTTGAATCTCATATTCGATACCGAATGCTTTGAGATGAAAGCCCTGGTGGAATAATGGATTCTGATCTGCCCCCCTGGAAATCTCTCTCTCCCTCTCAGAAACTCAAACAAAATATTAAAAACTCTCTAATCTCTATCTTGCCTCAGTTTCTCTGGCATTACAGTAGCAACCTTTTTTATAGTGGCAAGAAACTAGAAACTGAGCAGATGCTCATCAGTTGGAGAATGGCTGAATAAGTTATGGCATATGAATGTTATGAAATATCATTCTATAAGAAATGATCAATAGGGTGATTTCAGAAAGACCTGGAGAGATTTACATTAATTGATGCAAAATGAAGTGAGTAGACAAAAAATACTGTACACAGGATCAAGAAGATTATACAAGGATCGATTCTGATAGATGTGGCTCTTTTCAACAGTGAGGTGATTCAGGCCAGTTCCAATGATCTTGTGATGGAGAGAGCCATCTGCATCCAGAGAGAGATTTTGGGGACTGAGTGTGGATCACAGCATAGCATTTTCATATTTTTATTGTTGTTGTTTGCTTGCATTTTGTTTTGTTTCTCATTTCCCTCTTTTTTATCTGATTTTCTTGTACAGAATGATAACTATGGAAATATGTGTAGAAGAATTGAATATGTTTAACATATATTGGACTACTTGCCATCTAAGGGATGGGATGGAGGAAGGGAGGGAGAAAAAATAATGGAACACAAGATTTTGAAAGGGTGCATGTTAAAAACTATCCATGCATATGTTTTGAAAATAAAAAGCTTTATAAAAAGTTTTTCCTCAATCTCTCTTATTTTGTTTTTAAAGCATTTTTTTGAGCTCTTCTATATATTCTTTCTAGGAAGATAGCCATTTTACTTCACTCTTTAGGGTAGGAAAGGCTTTTTTATTTCGATATCCTCCTCTGGAGATGAACCCTGATATTCGCTATTCCCATAGTAAGTTTCTATGGTTGGGTTGTTTCTCTTTTACCTACTTATTTATTTATTTTAATAAATTTTAAAGTGTAACCACCTCTAATCCTGGGGTGGGAGGAAGATGGTGCCTCATTGACTTCCTTTTAGTTCTTTCCTCTGAGCTGGAACCCCAAACCAAAAGCTCCACCCTCCTCCAAATGCCTGCAGCAAGCAGCAACCCAGTTCTTTCTAGCTCAGGGCTGTGTCTTAGCAGCATGGTTGGGCCTGGCATTCCTCAAGAACTTTTAATTCATTTAGTCAATTTTCAGTGCCAGATATTGTATTAAGTGCTTAGGACACAATGAAAGAAAGGGAGGAAAAGAGAGAAGAGAAGAAAGGAAGAAGGAAAGAATGAAAAAGAATGAAAGAATGAACAAAAGGAAGGAAGGAAGGACAAAAAAGAATGAAAGAATGAATGAAAGGAAGGAAGGAAGGACAAAAAAGAATGAAAGAATGAATGAAAGGAAGGAAGAAAGAAAGAAAGAAAGAAGAGGAAGCAACAGAGGAAGTGAGGGAAGTAGGGGAGGAAGGAAGGAAGAAAGAAATTTAAAATGTTAAAATAAAAATGAAATTATATTTGATTCTAAAGATAAAGGGAATCATTGGAGTTTATTGATTGGTTAAGTAACATAGTCAGACCTGCACTTTAGGAAAGTCATGTTGGTGGTTATAGGGAGGATAGATTATATGCCAGGCACAGTGCTAAATTCGGGAATACAAAGAGACAAAAGATATTCCCTTCCCTCAAAGAATTTATAATCTAATGAAAGATGTTTACACATACATACATACATGTGAATGCATGTGTAAGTATATATAGGTATATACACATGCATGCATGTATCATTATTGTTCATCATTTTTAAAAAGAATCAATGACATCCCAGGTGATGTCTTAACTTATGTTCAGTGAGGTAGAGGAAGGGAGGGAAGGACAGAGGGCAGAAAAGAAAGAAGGAAGGAAGGAAGGAAGGAAGGAAGGAAGGAAGGAAGGAAGGAAGGAAGGAAGGAAGGAAGGAAGGAAGGAAGGAAGGAAGGAAGGTAATCCCTGCCGATCAAAGAGGGGGAAAATAACACTGAAAGGGAAGCTAAAAAAAAAGGGATGGAAAGAAATATCTGATGTGAGATATAATGGAAAAGTCAGGGAAAATCCCAAAGTTGTACAATCAGGTGATAAATTAGGAGCTATGTAAGCTGAGATCTCTCCTTAAAAGAAGGTTTGGAGTTCATGATATACTTAGTGACCTAAAGTTCTGAAGGCATTTCCTTCTTTGTTTTCATTTTTAATTCCATTAACAAATTCCATTTTTATGTCTTACATTTCTCAATTGGATTATTCCTTTCAGAGAAGTCAAAAGCAAAAATAAAAACATGTTTCTTTTTTCTTCTCTCTATTGCTCTATTCTAAACAACCAATCAACAAGTATTTATTAAGCTCAGACTACGTGTCAGGCTCTCCCTCTCTCCTCCCACCCTCCCTGTTTCTCTCTTTCTATGTCTCTTTGTGTCTCTGACTTTCTCTCTGTGTCTCTTATAGTCTCTCTCCCTGTTTCTGTCTTCTTATCTTTCTGTCTCTATCTCTCTGCCTCTATACCTATCTCTTTCTCTCTGTCTCTATCTGTCTCTCTTCTCTATCTCTGTCTCTTTCTCTTTCTCTCTGTCTCTATCTCTTTGTCTCTATCCCTGTCTCTCTCTCTCTCTCTCTCTCTGTCTCTCTCTCTCTCTCTGTCTCTCTGTGTGTCTTTCTCTTATTCCTGGAAATTTTCTTTGGAGAATTCTTTCATATTGTGACCAGTATTCATTTGATTTCTATTTTGCAGTTTATGATTCCCTGAAATACGTTCTCTATACTTTAAGAGACCACTATACACCTCTCAGATTGGCTAAGATGACAGGAAAAGACAAAGACTTTTGAAGGGAATGGGGGGAGAAAACTGGGACACTAATAGGTGGAGCTGTAAATGGATCCAAACATCCTGGAGAGCAATTTAGAACCATGCTCAAAGAGTTATCAAACTCTGCATATCTTTTGATCCAGAAGTATCTCTACTGGCCTTATATCCCCAAAGAGATCTTAAAGAAGGGAAAGGGACCCACATGTGGGAAAATGTTTGTGGCAGCCCTTTTTGTAGTGGCCAGAAATTGGAAACTGAGTGGCTGCCCATCAGGTGGAGACTGGCTGAATAAATTGTGGCATATGAATGTTATGGAATATTATTGTTCTCTAAGAAACAATCAGCAGAAAGATTTCAGAGAGACCTGGAGAGACTTGCATGAACTGATGCTGAGTGAAATGAGCAGAACCAAGGATCATTATACACGGCAACATCAATATTACATGATGATCAATTCTGATGAATGTGACTCTTTCCAACAATGAGATGATTTAGACTAGTTCCATGACCTTGTAATGAAGAGAGCCATCTACACCTAGAGAGAGGACTGTGGGAACTGAGTGTGGATCACAACATAACATTCTCATTCTTTTAGTTATTTTTCACTTGCATTTTATTTTCTTACTCATTTATCTTTTTTGATCTGATTTCTCTTGTAAAGCAAGAGAATTGTATAAATATGTTTATACATATTGGATTTAACATATATTTAACATGTTTAACATATATTGAATTGCTTGCCATCTAGGGAAGGGGGTGGGGGAAAAGAAGAGAAAATCTGAAACACAAAGCTATGCAAGGGTCAATGTTGTCAAATTATCCATGTATATGTTTTGAAAATAAAAAGCTTTATTTAAAAAAAAAAAAGAAATATGTTGTCTATTGTAGTTTCTTGATCATGGCTTTCAGGTAGCCCATTGATTTTTAAATTATCTCTTCCCAATGTTTTCTATGTTAGTCGTTTCTGCTATGAGATAACTTGCATTTCCCCCCCCTCTCTCTCTTTTTTTTTTTTTTTACAATTTCTTGTTGTCTTGCAAAGTCATTACCTTCTTTTTTGTCTGTTTTAATTTGCCAGAATTTAAATTTCTATAGGTAAGATTTTTATGCTTCATGCCAAGATAATTATTCCCTTTCTAATTCTTTCTTCAGTAGATATAATTTATTTTCCATTTTTTTACCTCTGATGTTTCCTTTTGTTTCTAAAAATATTTAAACTTTTGCTTCATAACTTTCAGTAACTCTATTTGAATTTGTGCTTAAGCTATTTTTTGAGGTTTTTCTTGTAGACATTGGATTTATTCTTTTTTTTTTTCTTGTAGACATTGGATTCATCTCTCTTTTCTGGGTTTATGTCTTGAGTGTCACAATCAGCTTTTTATAGTGAGGTTTTTTTGTTGTTCAATTGCTTGTTTTTCTATACTTACTGTTGTTATTATTATTATTATTATTATTATATTTTCTGACTTTGGATTTTCTGGTAGAGCTACGTTCTACACACATGGAAACAATGTCCAGGCTGGTTCTGCTACTACTTTCTTGGGATATTGATTGTTGTGTTAATCTAAGATTTCAGGGACAGCTCAAAATGGGGACCTGCAAGTTTTCAGTGTTCTCAAATGTTGTAATCAGGACAAAGTCTGATCATTGCCCTTCTGGTCTGAGTTATGCAAGTTCTTGACCCAAGTTTACATCTGCACAGTATTCCTGTTGACTTGTGCTTCATTAGAAATTCCAAGAGATTACTGCTAGACTAAATCCCTATCAACCAGCTAGAAAGCTATGCAGTTTCTGGCGTGGATATGCTGTTAATAATGCTTAATAATAAATATTAATAAGCAGATTAAATTTTAAAGCGTGTTATGTGTACATTTTTGAGGGAATTGTGTGTGTGTGTGTGTGTGTGTGTGTGTGTGTGTGTGATTTGTTGTGGGGTTTTTTGGAGGGTCATTTTTCAGCACACAAATAGTTCTGAGCAACAGTATTGGAGACTTCCTTTTAGTCTGGAATTTCTGTTCTTGTTATTCTATTTCAGGCTTCAGACTGGGCTAGAATCTAGAAGTGAGATTTCATTTTAGTTGCTGGTTCCATTTGATTTCTTCTTTGTTCAGTACTCAATCTAGGGCCTGCAAATTCATCATCATTGTCATCATCAATATGTGTTTATGATAATCTGTTGAAGTGTATGGACTCCTCTCTAGAATAATTTTTTAATGAATAAAAGAAAATAAAACCAAACAATCACAAAACAAGTTATTAAGAAATCAATTATATTGGATGAATTATAAATTATAAGGAAATCAATTATATTGAAATATAGTTATCAATATATTAAAAGCAAACTTACAGGCCCCAGATTAAGAACCCCTGCTTTAGGCAAATCAAGAATTTAATAGCCACTCTGCTGTTAGCTAAGAATGTTAGTTCTCAGGACAGAGGCACAAGGAAACCCACAAATTTTTGAGAATTTATATGGAAAGTGACCTGAAGCAAAGCCACATTTCTTCTACTATTATGAGTAGTCAGAGAAGACAGAAAGCAGGGGATTTAGGGCAAAGGAAAAACGAAGTTTCTTTTCTGGTTGAGGGAACCAGACCATTACTGTGTAGCACAGTTGTTGAAGTTTTTGTTTTGTTTTGTTTTGTTTTTGTTACCTTGAAAATATGAACTAAATTCTGGTAAGCTTCTAGGTATTAGAGGAGAAAGTGATTTCTTTGGTTTTTTTCCAATATTTCCCTCTGGGTGTATTACTTTGTCTCCATTTAAAGGTGTATTTTCTTTAGGATTCCAACCTCAGGAAGGTGGTCCGGCAGATCACATTGTAGAGAAAATGACAATATTTTCCCTTCTGTCTTGAGTATCATTTGTTTTGTGGCTGCACTTGGTACCACTCCCATTCACTGGGCTCAGTCTTTGAGTATTAGGCAGAATTTGTGATAAATCTTTTCTTAAGGTGGCTGCACTATATCTTCAATATAGTATTCATTTTCCTAAGACTCTAATATACTAACTTTTTAAAAAGCAAGCTACATATGCATAATAGAGCTCTGGTTTCATATGTGCTTTTTCTGTTCTGCTATGTTTATGGAAATACTGGTATTATTTAATATTTGTTAAGTTTAGAATATACATAAAAAAGTAAGGAAAGAAGGAAAAGAAAAAGGAAAAAGGAATAAAGAAGGAGGAAGGAAAAGGAAAAAATAAATGAAGGAAGAAAAGAAGGAAAAGGATAAAAGGAAGGAAGAAATGAAAGGAAAAAGGAAGGCAGAAAAGGGGCTTGAGAATCTGGGATATAATCAACAGTAAACTCCAAAAAATGTCCATCCATCACTATTATGTTATTCATGCCCTCATGCCAGATGTGTTCTGATTTCTAAGTTTTTCATTTATTTCCTTCTTCTGGTCTTAAGATCTGAAGTATTCACTACAACAATATCCTTCCTTCCTTTCATCTTTATCCAAATGGTCTTAATCATTTGGAACTACTAGAATGAACATCAAGAGAGGTGAAGTTCTAGGTTGGAAAGTCACTTATATAAGAGTGACTGTTGAAACTGAACCATTTGAGTTCTCCAGAGGAGACAGAGTAGGGAAAGATGAGGAGAGAGCTAAGGACAAGGGGAAAGAAGGAAACAGATTCATCAAAGAAAACAGTCAAAAAGCAGTCAATGAAAAGTAAGACAGAATCTCTTTTTGTGGGGGCAAAGATTTGGAAACTGCAGAAATGTTCATGAACAAGAGAATAGCTGAACAAATTTTGGTCAATGAATGTAATAGAATACAATTGGATTATAAAAAATGATTAAGGAAATTATTTCAAAGGAATCTGGGAAGAACTGAATGAACTGATATAAAATGAAGTGAACAGAACAAGGACAATAATTTATATAATGACAACAATATGGTAAGAATAATGAACTTCAAAAGACTTAGTAAATATGATTAACATAATGACTACATTTCCAAAGAACTCATAATGAAATATGTGTTCCACCTCCAGATAGATTTCTATCTGATGAAGTATATTTTCTTTTTCTTTATTTTTTACTAATGTGGGGATTTGTTTTGAATGACTAAATATATTTGTAATAAGTCTTCCTTTTCTCATCTTTTCAATGGATAAGGGAAAAGGAGAAAGAATGGATAAAATTCACAACTGATAATAAAATAAAATTGAAGTAAATTTATATTTCAGAGCTGGAAAGACATCAGAACTATGATCAAGGAAGTAGTCAGTCATGGAATGACAAGGAATGACAATGAAATCTGATGTGTCTCTTCTCAGCAGAGCTGTTTGTAGAGGTCTTTAGCCTCTTTGAGAGATTCTTTCAGAGTGTGCTCACTAATTAGGGTCACACAATAACCAATCAATCACATGAAAAAACATTTACTAAGTGCTGTATTCCAGGTACAGTGTTAGGCACTAGAGATACAAATACAAAGGATGAAACAAAACAATTGTTTGCAAGGAAATGATATTTTAATTAGGGAGACAATAAAGACATGTTGTAAGTATACACACATGCATATAATAACACATATTCTAATTGATACAAGGACATGTATATATACACACATGTATGCAAATATGTATACATATATGCATATATATACATAGTGTGTATGTCACATGTTTGTTCAGTGTGCTATGTCAGACTCAGTGCTAGCACAGGTGGTACAAAGAATGATACAGTTATTCCTTGCAAGGACTTTACCTTCTAATGAGGCTGAAAAATGTAAGTATCTGCTTGTTTTTCATTCTTCTTGAAGATGACTAAAATGACATCACTATGTTGGGGTCAAGGTACAGTGTGTCCAACTGTGTATGATCAGACCATTATAAGCTTAGAAGGCTCTACCACAGGTCAGGCACAAATAGATTATATGGACATTTGGAATGGAGATGTCTCTAAATTTGCTAATAAAATCATTGCATACCATGGTAAACAGACCAGGATAGGTTAAGGAAGCAGATGATTTTTTTCCAGATTTATTTTATTTAAAGAAATAGAATCAGAAAAGAGAAAAACAGAAAAGGAATATAAAACAAAAAAGAACATTGTCGTGTACCCAGCAGAACATCAGGGAGGATTCAAAATATATAACAAATACCATTGCAAGAAAGTATATATATACACACATAGAAGACATTATATTCATGAGTGTCCATCTTTTCTTTACTTCCTTTTAAATTGTTCTTTTGTTCTCTGCTGTGCATCTTTTTTACTTTATTCTTTTTTCTCCTTTCATTCTCCCTCCATCACCCTCAAGCAGAGTATAGTTAAGAAAGAATATATTTATATATACATATGTATACACATATGTACATACCCATAGACACATACATATCTTTCCTATCCCTGCTGACCCTTTGCTTTGATTTTGTTCTATTTGCCTTGATATTTACTTAACCTCCCCCTAGTCATGGATCCCTCTCTTGTTTTCTTCCCTCACCCTTTACTTCCCTGTCCACCCATCCCTCCCCCTTATTTCTTTCTACATTTTGGAGGGTGCTATACCTTTCATAGTATATATGCATTGTTGCCTATTTAACCCATTCCCAATGTGGGAAGGTTTTCAGAACGATGAACCCTCCTCCTTCCCCTAATGTCTCTGTGCCTATTCTTCTGCACTTCATTTGTATGACAAAATTACATTTTTTATCTTAATTCTGCACCAATCTTTCTTTTGAACTGTTGTATTGTTGGTGTCAATCTTGAACATACGCTACAAATTTCCCATGTTAAAAAAAACATAAACATTTGTTCATGATGAGTTCCTTGAAATTGATCTTTGATGCTGACACACATTAAATTTTCTATTAAGTTTGGGTTTTGTGGATAGAAAATCTGCAAATTCATTGGATGTACATTTTTTCTCATTCAATATTATAGAAAAATTTGCTAGATATGATGTTTTGGCTGCAGGACTAGTTCTTTTGATTGTTGGTAGATATGATTTCAGTTCTCACGGTTCTACATTATGGCTTCTGGTAAGTCCTGTACAATTCTAATTGTATTTCCAGCATATTTGAATTGCTTTTTTCTTGTTTCTTTCAAAATATTCTGTTTGATCTGGGAGTTTTGAAATTTAGCAATAATGTTCCTATGTGTGTTCCACAAAGGATCTTGTTGAGGTGGTGATCAGTAGATTTTTTTTCTGTTTCTATTTTCCCCTCACTCTGAGACAATTTTCTTGGATTATTTCTTGCATATTATGTCAAGTTTCATTTTTTCATATGGAAAAGATCTGAAGTTTTATTTGACTGAAAGGTTAATATGAGATAATGGTATGATGTTGCAAACAGAGCTAATTTGATCTTTGACTATATTTTTTTAAAAAATTTATTTAAGGTTTTTATTTTCAAAACATATACAAAAATAGTTTTCAACATTCACCATTGCAAAACCTTGTGTTCCAATTTTTTTTCCTTCCCTTTCCTCACCCCCTCCATTAGATGGCAAGTAATCCAATATATATGTTAAATATGTGCAATTCTTTTATACATATTTCCACAATTATCAAGCTGCACAAGAAAAAATCAGATCAAAAAGAAAAAAAAATGAGAAAGAAAACAAAATGCAAACAAACAATAACGACAAAAGTGAAAATACTATGTTGTGACCCATACTCAGTTCTCACAATAATATTCCATAATATTCATATACCATAACTTTGATCTACATTATGGAATATTATTGTGAGAAAAGAAAGGAAAGGCACCCACATGTGCTAAAATGTTTTTGGCAGCCCTTTTTGTAGTTGCTAGAAACTGGAAACTGAATGGATGCCCATCAGTTGGAGAATGGCCATTCCTTTCTTTATGATCTCTTTGAGATACAATCCCATTAGACCCACTACTAGATCAAAGGATATGCACAGTTTGATAGCCTTTTGGGCATAGTTCCAAATTGTTTTCAAGACTGGTTGAATCAGTTCACAACTCCATCAACAATGTAGTAGTGTCCCAGTTTTCCCACATCTCTTCCGACATTCATCATTATTTTATTCTGTCATCTTATCCAATCTGAGAGGTGTAGAGTAGTACAAAGTCCTTTGTTAGTCACAACTTTCAGGCAGTTCAATTATTCTTATATTTTCTCTTCTCCCTTTTTTTTTCACATTCTGTCCTATTTTTTTCATTCTTTATAACCTGTTTTGTTATTTCTTAATCTCTCATAGCTTCACTGGCTTCCCCTTGCCCAATTCTAATTTTCAAAGAGTTATTTTCATCTTTGAGACTCTGTATCTGCTTTTTTAATTGGTTAACTTTTTTCATAATTTTAATTTTCTTGGATGATTTTTAGTTTTAGTTTTTCCTCAGAGTCTCTCATTTGATTTTTAAATTCTTTTTTGAGTTCTTCTATAATTTTTTCTTCTGGACAGGGAACTATTTTACATTACTCTTTGGAATAAAAGCTTTTTTTTTTTTTTTTTTTTTTACTGCAGTGTACCCCTCTGAAGATGAAGCTCAGTCTTCTCTGTTCCTATGTTTCTATGGTGGGATTCTTTCTTCTTTGCCAGTTTATTTTTTAAAAAATTAAGATGTATTAATGTAAGCACCTCTAATCCTGAGACGGAGGGATCTGGCTTCCCTCCAGCTCTCCTCTCTGACCAGGAACCCCAACCAAAAGCTCCCCCAAGTGCCTGCAACCAGCCTTGTCCCAGCCCCATGCCTCTGCACTCACTAGGTGCTAGTTCCTTCTCACCCAGGGAAATGTCCAGCAGTACAGCTGGGCCTGGTACCCCTAATAAATCAAGGTTTCCCTCAGTCTTTCCGGACTCAGATCCTGACTGCACAGACAGTCCGGGAAGTGAAAGTTTCTCTGGTTCCTGCAGAGGCTCCAGCCACACCTAGCTCTCCCCAGGTTTCTCCACTTGGGTCTTTCTTCAAATCTTCTCAGGTTGTTTTAGCACTCCTGTTCTGTCCCAAGTCTTCTTGATTTTTCAAGAGTCTATGTTTGCATTGAGGCGTAAATTTGTTTTATTTGTGGGGGAAATCAGGAGACCTTGAAATTTACCAACCTACTCTGCCATCTTCCCAGAATCCTCCCCAAAGCAGACAATTTTAAAGGGACCTTTTCTGGGTCCTTCTTCATGTCAAGAGGGGAAGAGTGCATTTTTTAAAAGCTATTCAAATACTCAGGAGATTGCCAAATCCCATGATGCTTTCAATGAGCAGAGCTGTTTCTACAGCTCCCATTGTATCCACATTTGCAGCTTCATTATTTTCCTGACACCACAGGACTTCAAAGTAGATAAAAATAGTAAAATAGTATGTATGTTGTCTTTTGATTTTCTCATAAAATGGATTTAAGTGACGCAGAGTTGCACAAAATTACCTTATTCTCTCTTTCAGAGTCATCATGGTCCAGTAGCAAAACAAGTCATGATGACTAGAGATGGCATGGGATGTTCTTGATGACTTTGGTGTCTTTGATGTCTAACAGAGCTTTAAGCACTCCACAGCACCTGCCTCCACTGCCTTCATGGCTGTTGGAACAAATTGTTCACATCTGCCTGTTCCATCAGGGAAGTTTTCCCATGTTTGGGGTAGACACTCTCTTCCCAACTCACCAATGTGTTTGAGGCTCCCTTCAAACTTTTACTGGGGTGTCACCTCTGTACATGCTGCAGCTTCTTGGAACCCCAGGTGAGAGTTGGGGAAAAGTGGATACCAATGGTGGATGAGCAGCCCTGACTCAACAAGCCCTCATGCCAAAAGTACTAGTTTTTCCCTTGCCACCATCTATCTCAGATGTAAATATACACAAATGTATGTGCACACATACATGTGGATATGTACTGTGTGCATATGTGTCTAGATACATGCATGTATGTGTGTTTTTAGAACTGGTCAATGAGTACCTAGGCTATAATCCTAGTCCTAGTCCCTGAGGAAATTTGGCATGAATAATGGAAAAACCCCTCCCTCCTCTCCAGAGATTACTTATGGATCTCTTGTCTGTTAACTTATTGCATAGTAACAATAAGCCTGCTAATTGTCTGTTGAGCCAGAACTAAATGCTGTTACAAAAGGCTCAAAAGGACAATGTCTCCTTTTCTTCCTTGGTAACAAGAAAGACAAGTTATCACTGTTGTGAAAACACATGACATCTCTTCTTCTTTTGTCTCACATGTTTATTTTTTGCTTGACCTTAGATGAATGAGTATCCAAAGATGTAACAGAACAGATTATGACCTTAAGAGTTTCAGAAGCTTAAAAAAAAAGCCATCAGTGATTCTATAACTAGAGTCAGAATCAGAGGCTGCCATCAACTCCATCAGCTGAGGCTGCTGAGGAGCCAGTCCTGAGAAGGACTTGGCTCAAACTAGCAAAGAGCCAGCCCAGCTGACCAAGGGAACAATTCTTCTATTGACTATACCACACCCAAACATGAATTTAGTAAGCTCTAGTTGAAGGGACTGGGAGCTCCCTGAAGTCAAACTGTCTTTTCCCTCTTTTTATATCCCTAGCACTTAGCATAGTGCCTGGTAAATAGTAGGCCCATAATAATTATTGATTGATTGAAAGGAGAAAAGGAGTCCAAGTGCTGGAAGTATCACCGCCATCTAGATTGAGTCAAGAAAAGTTTTGTAGCAACTACTTATCCCAAGAACAAGTGATTGTGCAGAAGAGAAACTAGTCTGGATCTTTGCAATAAGCACTTAGTAAATATACTTTTGTAAAAGCTGATTGATGATACTTACTTGATATTGGGGAGAGAAGTAGTTAAATGACATTGGGGATGTGGGAATTGTGGGAATTGAATAAACCATTTATCAAATAAACTGACCCTATTTTGTGACTCAGACTAGCTCACATCCCTTTCTATTCAATTATGAGTCTGGTCCAATTTCTGTCTTGTGAAAAAACTTTATTCAACTATGAGAATTGTGAAAATAATGTATTGCACTGTTTGAACCTAGCTCTTTGTGGCTAGGAAGTTTAACTACCTCTACCTGTTTCTTAGAGAAACCCTGTTAGATTCAAAGACTGATGCAAGTAATTTTCTCACAATTGTATATCTCAAGTAACCCATATTTCTTATAGGAAAACTGGTCCCATACTGGTCAATCAATAACCAGCAATAACCAATAGCAAAATAGAATTGTGTTCAAAACAAAAATAAAATCATTTATTTGGAACTAAAAAGGAAATACAAAGCAATAGAAATATTTTGAGCACCTCTTCTCCAAATGAGTATCATCCTGTTTCTTTCTTTTCCAAGAATCTATGAAGGATACTTCACTCTTCCCCCAGGTTCCTGCCTACAATTTGGAGTAAAACAAGGCAAAATCTCTCTGGTTAAGGACACTTAACAGAATAGTTCATAAGTCAGGATTTAGTGAAGGGGAGGAGATCTCAGGAAATTGTGCACGATGATGAACATGTAACACAGTATTTGAGGTATTCATGAAAATTTGACATGTAATAGTTCAAATCTTGTAATGCAGAGACTTCTGGAGATGCACCTAGGAGGGCTACTTAATTTGGAGTCACAGAAGGTGTAACACTTGAAATGAATTAACTTTCTATGGTGACTGATGAAGGAAGCTGGGAAATAAATACTTGGCTGGACTGGGTTGGGAAGAGAAGGCTGGCATGTTTTTCCCATTTACCATTATGGCAATGATTACACCCTAAGCTTTGGTGTGCAAGCAAAGAGCTTCAGGATTTATTGGGCAGCATGACCAGTTTTCTACCTGCCACAAAGCAAAAAAATTTACTCAGGCTAAATCTTATATAAAATCTGGGATGGATCACATGATTTAAATAAAGCACTCTCAAGCAAGAGAACTTACCTGACTTAGTGGACACCAGCCATGTGATCCTGATAATCTAGATTTGTTTCATTTCTGGCATGTAATAATTGTGTGCCTGGAGAAGTTGGTTAAACTTTCCATGGCCCTAAGAATGTAAATTGCTGATCCATTTTGGTAGCAGGAGTGTCCTCATCATGGGGCTTTCTTCTTGTTGGTGGTCATGGTATTTTGTTCTTGTTTTTGCACAGGATCAATGGTTTCAGAAGGGTGATGGCTTGCCTTGTATGTGAGTTGGATTTAAGTAAGGCAAGGCATATAAAGGCATCAGTCTCAGTATCTCTTCCAGTCACTGGATTAAGGTGGCAAGATAAAAGCAAAGACCATTGGCAATGACCAAGATGCAATAAGTGACCTTGGCTTTTCTCTACACCAATGAAATCAGAAGTCTAAACAAGAAAAATTTCAGAGCAAGCAGAAACATTGGAAGCCAGAGTCTCCAACAATTTTTTTACAGAATTAAAGAGTAAAGAGAACACGGATGATTAGTTAGAACTCAGGCTATTACATCGATGGAGCTTTGTCTGGTCCCCAAGATGATATAAATACCACCCTTTTTTAATTACTTGTATCACTAATTCATCTAGGGAGTCTTCTTTGTTTTAATAACAATCAAAAGCAAAAAGTTTCCAATCTTGAAATCTAGTGGTTGGAGGACAGATTAGTGAAGGGGAATGAAGGGCAAAAGAACTAGCTTCTCTCTCCACAGAGGATCTTAGGCTCATAGACTTAGAGTAAGAAAGGACCTCAGCTCCCTAGTTTTACAGATGAAACATTAAGACTAGAGATGGGAAATGATTTTTGTCACAGAGGAGTCCATTGATCCAGCAGCATAGTCTGAAGTATAGTTATAAGTATTCAAAAATACGGATATTAGAGAGGGGGCAGAGTGTTTATGCTCAAATTCTGGATTCCCTAATATCTTAGAAGTGTTTTTCTCTGCTTCTTGGGATGTTGAAGATTCCCCCCTCAGGCATGTGGTAGCTTTTCTGCTGGGCTCTTTGTAGAGCTTTGAGTCTTCCAAATCTATCTCCATCTTCCAAATAAGATGTTGTGATTAGCTATTCTAAATTCACTGCTAGGATTCTTTTGGGAGGATCAGAAATCCAAAGTCCTTTGAACCCTTTCAAGCTCAACAGATCCTCCTCCAATAGGGAACTAAGAGAGTTAGGAATGGGGCAGAGATTAGCCTAATCTCGAATGATTCTCTCTCAGTCTCCTTATTCCCCCACATTACTCCCAATGCCAAATCTTCTTAGAAGTTTGTAATTTTACTCTTTGGGTCATCACTCATGCCCCTGTCTGTAACGAGCTGTCGTCTCTAGAAGCTGCTGGATCGCTCTCTGGGAAGAGATCTGCTGTGTCTTCTACTCAAATCTCTCTGACAGATTCTTCTTCCTGTAAAGAACCGTTGTCTCCAGGCAGTTGCTGTTAACTCTTGTCCTTAGAAGTGACTTCCCTTCCTGCAGAGAGCCCCGTCAAGCCTGATGCAATGCAGAGTCTTTCTTCTTGAATCCTGGCTCTGAATCTCCTCCAGCTCTTATCCTTCTCCAGGCCGATCTGCTCTCTGCGCCCAGTGCTGTCTCTTTTATCCTCCCAGAGAATGGGTGTGGGATAATGCAAGGGCTTCTGGGAAGAACCACCCCAGCCAATGAGCTTGCCCCCTCTATCAAGTCAACCTGAGTTCTCACCTTGTAATTGTCCAGAAAACCTGAATTCTCACCTTGTCACTGTCCAGACAACCTGAGTTCTCACTTAGTAATCCTAACATCTCCCCCTTTCTTTTGATTTAGAACATAGGACAGTCATGATCTTGAAACATAAATCCATCAATATGGGAAGTATTACAGATAATTACATAAATGACCTTGAAACATAAATCCATCAATATGGGAAGTATTACAGATAATTACATAAATTACATAAGCACATAGTAACATAGTAACATAACACATGCTAGAAGTATATGACAAATAACAATCAAATAATCATAAATTGAAAATTTATAAATGTCCATAAGTCCATTGTCCATTAGTCTCATCTTGTGTGAGGAAGTCCAATGATTCCTGCTGGTTTTTAAAGTTCTTTAACAGTCTTCTTATTATCCATGCTCTTTCAGTGTCAGATGTTTCTTAGATCTTCTCCTTTATTTTGAGGCCTTTCTCTTTTTCTTTCTTTCTCTGATGGACAAGGCGAATATGACTCGGCACCCATCTGATTCCTTCTCCTGCTGAAGAAATACAAGCAAACCCTCTCCCCCAGGCAGTTAACCTATCTAATTATTACCTTCTATTTACCACTTTCTAAATCTCTTCTCATCATCTGGCAATTACATTGGAATTGTTTGCACTGGACACAGCCCTGTTGGTTTAAAAGGCCTGTATTCTCCCCAAGTGTAATCCATTTTTGCAATCTGAGTGCCTTTTGGTTGACTGATTGGGTAATCCCTTTCTGCCATGTGATTGCTTTTCTTCTGGTTGATTAAATCAGAGTCCTGGCCTTCTAAAGATTCTTTGGGTGTAACATCAGCTGCCATCATGCCCCAAGTCTTTTTTGCCTGGGGCCCTGGACCTGGGCCCCTCATCCCATTTCCCTGAATTATTCTACACTCTGATGCCCAATGGAGTCCTCTGTTGCATTTTGGACATGGGGTTTTAGGTCTTCTTTCACCCTGTCTTCTCACTGTATCTCCATACCTACACTGAGCTCTTAGATGTCCAATTTTTCCACATTGAAAACATCTCCGAGTTTCTCTAGAAGTCCCTTGCCAGGAGGGACCCTGTCTTTCCACGTTCATCATTGTCCGGGTGTAAAAAGCATTTGTTCCCACTGTAGCACAGCGTCTTATGATCTCCTCTAAAGGAGCATCTTTGTCAAATCCCCATATAATTCTTTTGCAAATCTCATTGGCATTTTCCTTACCCAGATGTCTGGTTGTTATTTCTGTAGCTGCATTTTCTCCAATAGTTCTTTTGACAGCAGTTTGCAAACGTCCCACAAAATCTGCAAAAGGTTCATTGGGACCTTGCTGTATTTTAGTGAAAGCCTCTCCACGATCTTTCTGTCCAGGAAGGACACCCCAAGCTTTTATTGCAGCCTTAGCAATTTGTTCATATATTGTCATGGTATAATTAATCTGTTCCGAATTCTCTCCATACTGACCTTCACCAGCTAAGTGCTCAAAAGTGAATTGTGTGTTAACTCCTATTTCCAAATTGCATCTGACTTGAATTTTACATAATTCATGAAATTCCGCAAGCCATAATAAATTTTCTCCAGGTTCCAGACATGTCCTTGCTATGGATTTCCAATCATTCGGGGTTAGGACTTCATAAGACAAACCATCTAGTAACATTTTGACATAAGCTGATGTAGCCCCATAAAGGGTACAACCTTTTTTCAAATACTTAATTTTATTCAAATCTAAAGGTGCATATCTTCTCCTTTTTTTACCTACAGAGTCAGTATTTTCAATCACAGGATATGCATGTATAAAATCACTTATATCCTGTCCTTCTCTCTTAGCTTTAACCAATGCTTTTTCTAATCTTGTCATAGGCTTAGGCTTCTTCACAGGCAATTCTGTTTGTGTTTCTGCCTCTTCCTCTCCTTCTTCTTGCTCCACCCCTGAAGGGTTAATTGAGGGAGGAGAGGGGAGGTGCTCCTGTTGCTGTTGCTCAGAATTGTAGTTAACTTCATTGTTATCTGATTCATCCTTTTCACCTAGTTTAGTTGACACCTCCCCATTTTGCTCCTTCATCTCTTCCTTTAGAATAACATTTTTAAAGCCATTTGGATTAAATTGTAGGTATGAATTGTATCTTTGGAAACTGAGTTTGGTCTGGAACCAAAGGGTAAAATGTCACAAAGGTAATTGTACTGTTCACCTAATTGCTCTCCTACTAATTCCCATTCATCTGGATCCAATTCTTCTTCCAGAGAAAAAGAAGGACATATGACCTTCACAGTTCTTAAAAGTTCAGTAATCTCCTCTAAAATTATAATCAATCCTTGGCTTTTCATAACCTTGATGATGCTCTCTAAACATTTTCCTTGAACAGAAGGTGTTTGCCCCATTTCACTATAAGAGATTCCTGGTTTAGCCCTTAACAAGTTAAGTTCCTTATTTATCTATTAGCACACTCACTTAATCTTTAACAAAGTTTCCTCGTTACTCACTGTTCTGGGTCAGAGAGACTGAGATCTAGATCAGAAGCTTTTCCACTGGAATCAGGACTGTGTCTGTCCCTGTTCGGGCACCAAATTGCGAAGGTCTGGTCTAGCTCCTCTTGTCAGGATAAGCAAAAGTCCTTGCCCCACGTTGGGCGCCAATTGTAGCAAGCTGTCGTCTCTAGAAGCTGCTGGATCGCTCTCTGGGAAGAGATCTGCTGTGTCTTCTACTCAAATCTCTCTGACAGATTCTTCTTCCTGTAAAGAACCGTTGTCTCCAGGCAGTTGCTGTTAACTCTTGTCCTTAGAAGTGACTTCCCTTCCTGCAGAGAGCCCCGTCAAGCCTGATGCAATGCAGAGTCTTTCTTCTTGAATCCTGGCTCTGAATCTCCTCCAGCTCTTATCCTTCTCCAGGCCGATCTGCTCTCTGCGCCCAGTGCTGTCTCTTTTATCCTCCCAGAGAATGGGTGTGGGATAATGCAAGGGCTTCTGGGAAGAACCACCCCAGCCAATGAGCTTGCCCCCTCTATCAAGTCAACCTGAGTTCTCACCTTGTAATTGTCCAGAAAACCTGAATTCTCACCTTGTCACTGTCCAGACAACCTGAGTTCTCACTTAGTAATCCTAACACCTGTCCAATTCCAACTAATTTGATGGCTTTCTATAGACTTCAGAAGACACAACCAACTTGGTTGCTACAGAGAGGCATCTAGACCTTGTTCATACCTAGTGAACAACCCAGATGCATATCAGGACTAAGTGATGGAGATGTGGTCTCACTTGGTAAATGTATCAGACCATAATAGCTTACTACATATTTGAAGTGGGATAGGGATTAATTACTTAAACACTTTCTTCTTCGATGAGAGATAGAATGGTGTGGTGGAAGGTGAAGACAGAGAATTTCTACCACTTCTTAGTTAGTTTTGGGTGAATCAGCTAAAATCTGGGCTGTAATTTCTTCATCTGTTTAATGATTTGGATGAACTAAATGGCCTCAAAGGTCTCTTCCCACACTAAATTTTTGAGTCTATTATCTCACTTACTCCCATGAGTTCAATAATCATCTTTTTGCAGAAGGTTTCTAAATTTACATATTCAGACCTACTGTCTTTCATATATTCTGGTCCTGAATTACCAACTGTTAAACATCTCCATCTGTAAGCCCCATAAGAGTCTCAAATACAATATGTCCAGAGCCAAAGTCATGACATTTTCCCCCAAATTCATTCCTTCTCCAAACTTTCTGTTGAAGGCAACTAAGTTTATATATTTGGTATGATTGTTTATGTCTAGCATAATGACACAGAAGAAGCATGCAGGGCCCATATCCCAGAGATGAATGGATGCTAAACCATTTCTGCTGGTAGTTTGTATTGGGGAGAGGGCAGGCACAGTTGATAGAGTGCTGGTTCTGGAGTCAGGAAGACAAAATGTGAGACCCTAGAAAAATTACTTGATCCTGTTTGCCTCCATTTCCTCATTTGTAAAAGAAACTGGAGAAGGAAATGACAGACCACGCCAGATCTTTGCCAAGAAAACCCTAAATAGGGTCATGAAGAGTTCCTCACAACTAAAGTGACTGAATAGTATCATTGTTGAGCCTTCCCTCATCTTCATTCTCCCTTATACCTCTTCTATGAAATGTTGGATCTTCTCAATTCTATCACAATAATACTTTTAGTATCCTCTATCCCCCACTCATATCCCCTAGGATTGTTCAGGCTCTCTTCACCTTTCCCCTGGACTATTACAACAGTCTTCTACTTAGTCTCCCTGCTTTCAGTATATTCTCTCTCTAATCTTTCATGGGATATCCAATTGATTTTTCTAAAACATAGATGTGGTTATGTCACTCCCTTACTTTAAAATCTTCAGTGGTTCTTTATGACCTTTAGGGAAAAAAACCCAAATTTTAAGTTTGACAATTAAAATCTATTACAACATGATTCTACCTACCTTCTCAGTCTTATTTTGAATTACTCCCCTTCAGATACTCTATTTTCCTGGCCTCTTAGCAGCTTCCTCTTTATGAAGTTCTTTTCTCTTGATTTTTTTACGTACACACATATGGCCCCCATGTCTAGAATATATTCTTTCTAGTGTTTTTCATAGTTTCTGTCACATAGTTTGTGCTTAATAAATATTTATCGACTGGCAGAGTATTGGAGAGTGCCTTGTTGCTCTTCCACCATTTACAGAGAGCATCCAGGAAATTTCCTCATCATTTCCTACTAGCTGCTCTCTAAGACTTCATTATCTCCAGAAATGAAGATCTTCATTCTGCAAGATGAATTCACTCTGTAGCTTATGTCTCCTCAAATCATTTCCCCTATCACACCCCCAGATGACCACTTTCTCCATTAGATTGTGAGCTCCTTGAGAACAAAGACTGTCTATTGCCTTCTTTGCATCCTTAGTGCTTAGCATCTCTTAATGTCTGGAGCACTTTAATAAGTGCTTATTGACTCTGCCTCTTATTTCTTGCTGAGATATTTACCATCAAGTAAGCAAGCCTATATTTATAAAATGCCTGATTTAGTGTCAGAAAGTTTTGCTTAGAAGATTTTGAAAACTTACACTATGTGCCATTCATCTCTATCCCTTAAAACTTCTAGTGGTGCCTTGAACACCCAGACTGAACATATTTACATAAAATCAGGTTCTCCTCTCTTTCATTTCTATATGTTTGTATATGTTATTATATATGTTTAGAATATCATTCTGCTCCTATTGGGATTTCTACCTATTCTTCAAAACTCAGTTCCAAAGCCATCCCTTTTTGGAAGCCTTTCTTTATTCCTGACTTTCCCCATGGAGCCTCAGGTAATACTTTGCTTTGAAACTTCCTATTTTTTTTTCATTTAAACATTGTATATATCATTCCACACTAGACTATAAGCTCCATGAAGTCAAGGGTTGTGTCTTATCAAAGTTTTGTATCTTCACTAGACCTTATCACAGTGCTTTGAACCCAGCAGGATCTTAATAAATGTTTGCTGGTTAAAATGGGGTGATTAAGACCCCAGTAAAAAGCCATTTTCCTGCTAGCAACTTAATGTCCAGGTGGGCAATAGAGAGCAGTATTGACAGGATTATCTTGATCCCACAGTTACTATATACAATCAGGAGTCCAGGCTATAAATGTCAACCCCAGTGATTATTTTGTATAACTTTCTGAGGCAAGCATCTAGCACAGTTAACACATCTTGCTTTGAGTCTTTTTCTATAAAAGATCTTCCCTTTTCCTTGTTAATTGCAAGTTCATTAAAAATGTTGCTCACCTTATGATATCACAATAAAGCTTTTTGCCCTATGACTGGAAGATGACCTGTGCTTGTGAATTCTTTCTGAATGGCTCCCCACCTTCTTGACTTCTTGAATCTTATCATTTAGATTGGTCAGTATGAGAAATGGAAAAAACATCTAATAGTATCTAATCCTTGGCAATATGCTATATTTTAATGAATGAGTGAAAAAAATATTAAGTACTTACTATGTAAGCATTATGCTAAACCTGGGTATCCAAATACAAAAAGGAAAGACAGCCCCTGATTATAACCAACTTGCATTCTAATGGGAGAGACAATAAATATAGGAGAATGATGGCTATGAAGGAGTAACTTGGAGTGCAAAGTTGCTAGGATGGTGAGTGGGGCCATAGGGAGTAAACTGTCTATTCAGGGACAATGGTAGAATTAATTTGATCATGATTATGGATTTAGGACTGTAGATAGGGGGATGGAGAAGATTCTATATTATTGAGGTGATAAGAATGTTGTCAGAGCTATAGGAAAGATGTCCAGGCTAAATGACAGGAAATGATAATGATAAATGTTGGAGGGAATGTAGGAAAACTGAGACACTAGCGCATTGTTGGTGTAGTTGTGAAATGATCCAACAATTTGTATCTATGCCCAAAGGGCTATCAAACTGTGCACACCCTTTGATCCAGAAGTCTCATTACAGCCGTCTGTGTCCCAAAAAATCATAAAAGAGAGGAAAGGATCCACATGTGCAAAAAATGTTTGTAGCAGCTCTTTTTGTAGTGGCAAAGAACTGGATATTGAGTAGATTCCATCAGGTGAGGAATGACTGAATAAATTGTTGTATATAAAGGTAACAGAATATTATTGTTCTATAAATGACGAGCAGGCTGATTTCAGAAAAGCCTGGAGAGACTTACATGAACTGAGGCTGAGTGAAGTGAGTACAACCAAGAGAACATTATACACAGTAACACAAGATTGTGTGATGACCAAGTGTGATGGACTTGGCTCTTTTCATGAGGTGATTCAAGGCAATTCCAATAGACTTGGAATGGATAGAGCCATCTGCATCCAGAGAGAGAACTCTGGAGACTGAATGTAGATGAAAACATAGTTTTTCCCATCCTTTTGGTTTTTTTCATGCTTTTCCCCATTTTTGGTCTAATTTTTCTTGCACACATAACAAATATGGAAATATTTTTGAAGGATTGCATGTGTTTAACCTATATCAGATTGCTTGCTGTCTTGGGGAGGGAGGAAAAAAATTTGGAATACAAAGTCTTACAAAATGAATGTTGAAAACTATCTTTGCATGTATTTGAAAGAAGAAAATATTATTGAGAAAAAGAAAAGGTGTTCATAGTGGGAGAGTGAAATATAGCTGAGGTTTTCCTGAAATAGGGGGGAGAGGCAGCAATTACTAATAGAACATTGGGATCCCAGTGCCACCAAGTCTCTAGGGATTGAGATAGTGAGTGTGATGAGACTATGGAAGAAATATTCAGTTACAATTTGGATGAATCATTGCCCTTCTCTGAGAGTAGGTGTTGGTGACATATAAGGTCCTTTTCATCTTTAGCCTTCAATCTAATTAACTAAGGCATGTCCCAATCTTGAATTCCATATGTAGTTCTTATCTTTGCACTTCAAAAAAAAATAATGAGACCAGGGAAAGCCAAGAAGAAAAAAATCTAAAAAAAAAAAAAAAAATGGAGGAAAAATCCTTTCTATTGAAAATCTAAAAATATTTGAATTCTTCACAGTGGAAAAAAGAGGGTTGAGAAGGGCTATGATTGAATTCTCTGAATTCATAAGGCTTAAACAGTCTAGTATGAGAAGCTAGTAGACAATATTTCCTGGTAAGTAATTTAGAGAGAGTGAGGCAAATGGCTTTATTTACTAAATCCTAGAATACTGGAAACATAACTAATAATAGAGTAGAAAGCATTGCTACTTGATACCTGAGTTTTCTTGGACAAATCTCCTCAATTCTTTGGGGAATTCCCATGATATCTAAGATGCTTTCCAATTTTAAGTTTGAAAGAGATAAATTTAGGACCAACATAGTGGGTAGTAAACTTAGGAAAGCCATTATTTTATGAGTCATGTGAGCTGAAAATAGAAATAAGTTCAAAAGGATTTAAAGAAAGTCAAGGATGAGAGACCATAACAGGTTATTAAAGAAAGCTGGGGATTTAGGAGGCACATATCCAATTTTCTGAGGCTGATGTCATAGGGGGTAGAGCCACACCCTCCCTAAATACCTCCCTCATTTCCACTGTAAGAGAAACAGCATGAGACCAATTCATAAGTTCATTAAAATTTTTCCCTTCATGTAGGAGCATTTTAATAGCAAATAAAAAATCTTCTAAAATAGAAAATTCTTAAAATAATTTTGTATATTAAAATTCTATACAGGCTCAAATTTGATATATTAGAAGTGACCTGAGGAAGCATCTAATCCAAGGGTCAACAAACATCAAACTAAGAATAAGATTTACATTTTTAAATAGAATTTTATTGTATCTAAAAATGTAAAAATCATTCCTAACTCCCAGGACTTGTAAAAATTGATGGTAAAGTTTGGCTCTTAGGCCATAGTTTGCTGACCCCTGATGAATTCAATCCCTGCATTTGAGAGATAAAGAAACTGAGACCTAGAGAATTTAAGTAGCTTGGGTAATTTATTCAAGCTATGTTGTTCAGTAGTTCAGTAGTGTCTGGCTCTTGGTGTCTCCATTTGTGGTTTTCTTGGCAAAGATACTGGTGTGGTTTGTAATTTCCTTCTCAAGCTTATTTGGCAGATGAAGAGACTGAGGTAAACAGGGTTAAGTGATTTTTACCAGGTTCACACAGGCTAGTGTCTGAGGGTCAGATTTGAATTTGGGTCTTTCCAGCGCTGTCCACTATATCACCTACCTGTCCTATTGAGGTTCTAACAGAACCACATTTGATCTTAAGTTCTCTATTTCTAAATCCAGCATATTTTTCAGTATTAAACTATATAAAGGTAGTTTGTACTTGTTAGACTCTGCCTTATTTCTCGGGCATATTTAATAGACCAATTTTGCTACGCCTGGTTCTATCCTCATATAATACTAGGTCATTCTCATCCAAAGATGGTCACATTGTCATGTCCCTGTAAAGCAATCTCCATTCCCAGAGTAGGTACCATACCTAATGAACACAAATTCCTTGTTTACCATATCCAGTACATGAGCTCTTTTCATTCTTGAGGCAGAAATGGGAAGAGGAAAAACTGTTTTGTAAAAAGAAAAAGAATACATTTTGTCAAGAAATTCTAAGGCAGAACTCTACTCAGCCTCCGCCCCCTAGAAGTACAGTCATGACACTGTCATCACCCAAATTTCTTGCCTCAGAGGGTTGATGGATTGCATTAACTCTGATGGAGTTTGAATTTGTTTCAAGTCTACTGTTAACCAGTAGAATACTTTACCTTCTAAAGTTATACCTCTGATAAGTATGTAGCTACAGAACATTAAATGCAAGGTGATGAAAGTTTCTTTATGAATGTCAGATATTATTATAATAATTTATTTTAATAAAGTATTTACCTATGTAGCCACAGGTGTTTCTCTCTGCTCCTTATTCCTGCCTGTCTCACAGTGCTCAGAATCTAACAAGAGAGGACCATGAATCAGGTGTTCTAGAAATATCACCTCCTCAAGCCAATCCATCATAGAAAAAAATATATTTAGTAAGCATCTTCTGGGTGCTATCCTAAGTCTTGTGGACACAAAGAAAAAATTATCCCTGGACTCAAAGAGATTTCATTATATTGGGAAATGTAATCTCTTTGAAATTGTTCTGGAAGGTGCAGCACAGAGATACATAAAAATGTGAAGAAAATTAAGGGCATCAGGAAGGGCTTGTAGTAGAAAACATTAAATGGCTTGAGTATCAGAGAAGGGGGTTCTAAAAGGTAGAGAGAAGTAAAGGATAGCATTTCAGGCATAGGGGACAACAAAGGCTGTTTGCAAAGGCACAGAGGCAAGATTTTCAATACTAGACCACAGGATCATAGACTACATAGCTGCAGAGGTATTAGAAGCCATCTATGTGTTAGTTATTCCTTCTATCTGACAATTTGATTATTATATTAGATATGCCTTCTTTTAAGTCATGTCATGTGACTAAATTAGATCAAACTTATAATTTCAATATCGAATGTTTTTAAATCATCAGTGAAATTTTTAGCTCAAGAATTTCCTTTAGAATTCATGATCATGATAATAACCACATTCTAAACATTGACCAAAATTTGCTCAAGATCAGATCTCTATGATATTTTAGTAGAGAGTCTTTCAGATTATAGAATCATAATTTTGAAAAGTGGAAGGGAATTCTGTAGACATGTAGTTCAACTTTTTCATTTTACATAATGACACTTTTAAGAGAGGCCAAGAGAGATTATTTGTCCATTCAAGATCATCAAGGTAGCAAAGGCATGGTCATTATCATGACTATAAATTCTTTTTAAGAATTTTTTATTGTAGCTTTTTATTTACAAGATATATGCATGGGTAATTTTACATCATTGATAATTGCCAAACCTTTTGTTCCAATTTTTCCCCTCTTTCCTCCCACCCCCTCCCCCAGATGGCAGGTAGACCAATACATGTTAAATATGTTAAAGTATATGTTAAATACTATATATATATATATATATATATATATATATATATATATATATATATATATATATATATATATATACATATACATACAGTTATTTTGCTGTACAAGAAGAGTCAGGCTTTGAAATAGTGTACAGTTAAAATATGAAGGAAATCAAAAATGCAGGCAGACAAAAATAGAGGGATTGGGAATTCTATGTAGTGGTTCATAATCAGCTCCTAGAGTTCTTTCCCTGGGTGTAGCTGGTTCAATTCATTACTGCTCTATTGGAACAGATTTGGTTCATCTCATTGTTGAAGATGGCCACATCCATCAGAATTGATCATCGTATGGTCTTGTTATTGCCATGCACAATGATCTCCCGGTTCTGCTCATTTCACTGAGCATCAGTTCATGTAAGTCTCTCCAGGCCTTTCTGAATCATCCTGTTGGTCATTTCTTGCAGAACAATAATATTCCATAACATTCATACACCACAATTTATTCAGCCAATCTCCACCTGATGGGCATCCAGTCAGTTTCCAGTTTCTGGCCACCACAAAGAGGGCTGCCACAAACATTCTTGCACATACAAGTCCCTTTCCCTCCTTGAAGATCTCCTTGGGATATAAGCCCATTAGTAACACTGCTGGATCAAACGGTATGCACAATTTGATAACTTTTTGAGCATAGTTCCAAATTGCTCTCCAGAATGGCTGGATGTATTCACAATTCCACCAACAATGTATCAGTGTCTCAGTTTTCCCACAATCCCCTTCAACATTCAACCTTTCCCTGTCATTTTAATGGCTATAAATTCTAGCAGAAAACCTTGAACAAAAAATTTTGCCAATCATTTTAAAAGCCTAATTATATATTGAAATTATGGGCTTGGTTTCATTTAAGCACATGACATATGAAAGTATGATATAGAATCACCTTTAAGCATACAATGATGAACAGATAAAAAAAGGATAAACGAAAACCTTGTTAGCATTCCTTTGGTAAAGAGGGCAGCTAGATAGCACAATGGATAGAGATCCTGAGTTCCAATCTGGCCTCAGACACTTAACATATACTAATCATGTGACCCTGGGCAAGTCACTTAACTTCCAATTGCCTCATCAAAAAAAAAAATATTTTGGTGCCACAGACTGTATATACTTATTGGATTTCTCTCTTTTTTACCCCCTTCTTTCTTTGGGGGAAAAGGCACAATCTGATCATGTAACTTCTCTTTACAAGCTGGGTCTCTATGTAGCTCACTTGATTCCCACAACCTGGACTCTCTTACTCCATTCAAAGGATGAGTCTAAGCCTACGGATACATAGCAAGTTTTTCTCACTCTTGACTCCACTTTTGGGCCAGGAGGAATATGACAGATAGAACCATTAGACTAAGAAGATATTAACAATACAAATCTTAATCATAACATCATTCAGTGGGATATTGTTACCATTGATGTTCTCATTTCTCATGCTTACCTTTTCACCATTGTCATCACCTACCATTTTTAAAGCATATATCTTCTGTTCAAATAACATGGAACTGTATATTGGTTGGCTTATGGATTAGAATCATAGAATTTCTTTTTTTGTAAAAATAGTTTTTTTTGTTTGTTTTTCAAAATACATATAACAGTAGTTTTCAACATTCACCCTTACAAAACATTGTTTTCCAAATTTTTCTTTCTCCCTTCTTCCCTATACAGGTTAGATATGTGAAATTCTTCTAAACATGTTTCCACATTTATCGTGCTGCACAAGAAAAATGAGATCAAAAGAGGAAAAATGAGAAAGAAAAAAACAAGCAAGCAAATGACAACAATAAAAAAGGCAAAAATATTATATTGTGATCTACATTCAGTCCCCATAGTCAACTTTCTGCATGCAGATGGCTCTCTCCATTACAGATCTATTGGAATTGGCCTGAATCACCTCATGACTGAAAAGACCCAAGTCCATTACAGTTGATCATCACATAATCTTGTTGTTGCCATGTACAAATGTTCTCTTAGTTCTATTCACTTTATTTAGCATCAGTTCATGTAAGTCTCTTCAGGCCTTTCTGAAATCAGCCTACTGATCATTTCCTATAGAAAAATAATATTCTATAACATTCATATACCATAATTTATTCAGCCATTCTCCAACTGATGTCCATCCACACAGCTTCTACACTTTGCCGCTACAAAGAAGGCTGCTACAAACATTTTTGCACATGTGGGTCCTTTCCCCTTTTTTATGGGACACAGGCCCAGTAGAGACACTGTCAGATCAAAGGGTATGCACATACATACTCTTTGCAGTTTGGTATAGTTCCAAATTGCTCTCCAGAATGGTTGGATCAGCTCCATCAACTCCATCAACAATGTAAAATCATAGAATTTCAAGATTGAAAGGGAATATTAGAGATCACTTCATCCATTTAGAAGACTGTCAGAACCTTGGCCAGGGCAGTTAAGATACTGATAAAAGCTAGCTATCAGCACCATAAAGAAGAACAGTGCTAAGTAGTTTTTAGAGCACAATTTAGCCATACACTTCTAGGGTTGAGAGAGGACGCACTTTTGATGTGAGCATGATTCTATGTATCTCTCCTAGGACACCAACTTTGGAGAAAACTGCCACAAGGGGAACCACATGTGTCTAAATTTTCTATACATGATATGTTATGACTATTTTCTGTATTAGGTGATTCTTTGGTCAAGAAGGTCTTCTTGGAAGAATCTAGGTTATGTTTAACATGGAACTTATCTGAAAATCTGCCTCATTAAGCTCAGGGATGGTTTGAGCATCCCAGAGAATTCTTGAATGACCTAGCCCTGTGACATCAATGTTATAGGAACTCTAGGTAAGAAAACTCTCTCTATCAATGTAGGTCAACACTTACTTTGAAACTTCTAGTCTTACATGAGTTGCCTGGGGGAATTGGGAGGTAAAGTAGTTTGCCCAGGTCACATATCCATAGGTATCTGAGACAGCATTTGAACCCAGATCTTCCTGACTCCTGACAAGTTTACTGTCTATCACAACACTCTATCTCCAATTCTAGACATAAGAGGTATTTTCCAATCTTCATTCATTTACTCAGAAAATATTTATAAGATTGAAAAACTTACAATAGCAAATGATGTGTGAAGTAGTTGTAGTAGTAGTAGTAGTAGTAGTAGTATAGTATTGTCTAATGCGAAGGTCTGGTCTAGCTCCTCTTGTCAGGATAAGCAAAAGTCCTTGCCCCACGTGTGGACGCCAATTTTAGCGAGCTGTCGTCTCCAGAAGCTGCTGGATCTCTCTCTGGGAAGAGATCTGCTGTGTCTACTCAAATCTTTCAGACAGATTCTTCTTCCTGTAACGAACCGTTGTCTCCAGGTAGTTGCTGTTAACTCTTGTCCAGAGAAGTGACTTCCCTTCCTGCAGAGAGCCCCGTCAAGCCTGATGCAATGCAGAGTCTCCTTCTTGAATCCTGGCTCTGAATCTTCTCCAGCTCTTATCCTTCTCTAGGCCGATCTGCTCTCCAGGCCCAATATTGTGTCTTTTATCCTCCCAGAGAATGGGCGTGGGATAATGCAAGGGCTTCTGGGAAGAACCACTTAAGCCAATGAGCTTGCTCCTTCTATCAAGTCAACCTGAGTTCTCACCTTGTAATTGTCCAGACAACCTGAATTCTCACCTTGTCACTGTCCAGACAACCTGAGTTCTCACCTAGTAATCCTAACAGTCTAATGGGGATAGAATGTGGCTATCAATAAATTCATTGGTTGCCTTACAATGAGTGTGATTGTGTTCTACTCCTTGAAACATTAGCCATTACAAAATGTTAGCCATACACGCATATACATAAGTACATATGAATATATAGATTTGTATGTACATGTGTGAATGTACATATGAGACATACATGTATTTCCTCTTCCTTTCGCTTCCCCCATGAGAAAAGGAAAGAAAATGAAAAAAACTCAAAATTCTTATTGTAGATATGGATAGTCAAGCCAAATAAATACTATGTGTATTTTTCCCATGGTATTTTGTGCGTGTATGTGTGTATGTGTGTGTGTATGTGTGTAACAGTGAACTGATAGTTTAAGGTGGCCATGACTGTATCTGCATTACTTGAATCTCTAGACATGACTGGCAGACTATTTGCTACTTCTCTTACCCACAGTTTTCATATTTTATTTTGGGTAATAATAAATTATGTGCATGTCTTATCTTCTCTAATAAAATGTAAACTTCTTAGGGTCAAGATCTGTGACACTCACCTTTGTATCTTCTTTAGTCCTAGTCACATTCAAAAAGCTAGAAGTCAAAAGAAAAGAATCTGAATAAATTATCTGAATAAATTCCAACAGAAAAGTAGGATAAGTAACTTTAACTAAGAAACCAACAAGACTCAGAGCAGGTAAATTGCTCTGACACTGCTGGTAGGAGGGGCAACATTTAGCTTTGTGCCAAATTTAAGGAAGGTAAAAGAAGGCCTTTTTGGTTATAGAATTGCTGTATATGGTTCTGTTAACTTTAATTAAAGTTTGTCTCTCCAGAAAGAAAGGATCAGACCCAAATAAATCTCTAGGTTCCCATAGGGTGCTTATACTATCAAAAATCTTTTGGGCAGATTATCATACTTGAATAGTTTTTGTAAACCCTGCCTGGATACTCTGACCCACAGAAAGCTGGCAAGGAGAAAGGAGGTATGTAATTTTAACTTAATTAATGCACTGAGAGTAAAGTCTTCAACTTGAAAAGGCTACAAGCCAAAACTAAAGAGGAGGGAGTGTTGGTGTGTGATTTTTTTGTTTGCACAGGACCATGTACTCATTGTACAGTACAGCCTCCAAAGTGGAGATCCAATAAAGTATAGATGGATTTTTTGCTGCCTTTGTTAATTTTGGCTTGATAATTACCATCAAGAAAACACAGGTACTCCATCAGCCAGCACCATCTGTGGAACCATCAGCTACAGCAAATGGTGAAGTTTTGAATGCTGTGGATAAATTCACTTACCTTGCAGCATACTTTCCAGGGATATCCACATGTGTTGCCAGAGCTAGTTCAATGTTTGGGAGGCTCTGAAGGAAAGTGTGGGAGAAGGAAGGAATTAGACTGTCTACCAAACTGAAGGTCTACAGAGCCATTATGCTGACCTCATTGTTATATGTCTGTGAAATTTGGACAATGTATTAGCACGATGCTAGGAAACGGAATCATTTCCATTTAAATTGTCTTAGGAAGATTCTGAAGATCATCTGGCAAGATAAGATACCAGACCCTGAGGCCCTCTCTCAATCGAAATTGCCAAGCATTTTAACTCTATTGCAAAGAGCACAACTCCATCAGGCTGGTCACATTGTTCAAATGCCAAATGTACGTTTGTCCAAAAATTATTTTATGGAGAATTCATACAGGGCAAGTGCTCACAAGGTGATCAGAAAAAGTGATACAAGTAGTACAAGGAAAAAGTGATAAAGGTCTCTCTTAAGAACTTTAGAATTGGTCATATGCCATAGGAGACACTGGCATAGGACTGCCCAGCATGGCATGTTCTCATCAGAGAAGGTGCTATGCTCTATGAGCAAAATAGAATTGAAGTAGAAGAAACGTTAGATATGCAAAGTTAGAGAGGCATTTCAAATGTTCATAGGAACTATTTATGCCCGACTTGTGGCAGAGTACTCTGAGCTCATATTGATATGACCAGCCACAGTCGGACACCCTGTAACTTGACTCTATCATAGTGATATCATTTTGGTCCTCTTAAAGAATGAAAGACAACAACCAACCAACCATCTGCTCAAGTGGCGCTTCCCTAGAATATTAATTATATTGTGAAAACCTATCGGTTGTTTGACCCAGGACAAATCCTTTAAGTCATTTGAATCTTAGCTTCCATATCTGTAAAATACAGTTAATAACACTTTGTGGAATGTCAAAGTTGAAAGGCTCTCCTGGTTTCATATCTAATATTTTTCCTATCTCCATTGTGACATATTTAGAAGATATTTTATTTGCTGGGAGCCTTAAAAAGAACATATCTCAAAGGTCTGAGAAATGCTTGCCTGGTTGTTTCACCATGGCTTTTTGTAAGCTCATAAGGTTTGTGTTGAATTTTAGAGGGTGACAAATGAACCACAATATACATATGTAGATTATGAAAGGCTGTCTTCAAGGCTCTCTGGTGTTTTCTAGGCAATCCATTACAGAGAAATCAAGATTAACAGAAACCCTCATGTCATTGCTAAGAAAGAGAATGTTCTATAAGCACTTTATGGCATTGATGGGGGCCTTCATTGCTAGGTCTTTGATGTGATATCCAAATGCAAGTTACATTTTTGGAGAGACTTTTGGGACAGCATTTATCAGAAAAGAAAGACAGGTTAGAGTCCAAGGTATATGAATCTCAGAGTTTATTACTTCCATCAGTTGGTGTCAAGGAACGATAATGTAATAGAAAAAGAACTGCTAAATATTATAGCTACCAAAGATATAGCAAAATGACTTGGAAAAAACTAAGCACCTAATTTTGTTCCTAACCAAACACAAAACAATATATTTTAAGCAGTACTGACTCTTATCTAAATATCAAGCTTTAGTGTTCTATATAAATATGAATATTGATCACTAGTAAGGTATTTTTTCCTTTCAGTGATCCATCCATGTTCCTAGAGTGAAAAACACTTTAGCAGCTCTGCTATCTTGAAGGGTAAAAATCTCAGGAAGAGGTGGCTTAGCTATACCAATATAATTTTTAAAAAATTTTATGTTATACTAAACTATCAAATGACTAGTTTATAAAGCTAGACAAAATTATAAAAAATTTCATTTGGAGGAGCAAAATATCTAGAATAACAAATGAAATCATATAAAGAAATAAAAATCAAAGGTATGGTTTTATAAATATTAAACTATATTATAAAGAGATAACCATAACAATATTTGGCATTGGTTAAGAAATTGGAAAGTAGACTAGTGGAAAAGATAATAATAAATAATAAAAAATAATATGCCCTTGTTTGATATGCCCCAGGACAGTCTGCTTTCATTTCCCATCTGCTGCACTGTTTCTGGACTTCACCATCATGCACCTGCACAAAGTTTTCCCTAACTCCATTTTCAGTTTCTTTTTGTATGTTGTCTTCCCTTGAGGGCAGGGATTACTTTCTTTTCATTTATATTTGTATACCCAACAACTTGGCACAGTGCCTGGAACATAGTAAGGACTTAATAAATGTTTGTTGATTGATTAAAATGGAGGTTCTTGGGAAGCACTCATTAATCAGAAGAGGAGGCAATAAGGCTAAAAGGTGCTGCTGCTGTGAAAAAGCCACTTCGGAAGAGGTGGCAAAGTCAGCTGAGGATACGGGTTGGTACGGCTTCTATCAAAAGAGAATTGAAGAATGTCTGAACAAACTGGGAGACTTAGGAAGCTGAGGGTTCTCAAGCTGTATATATTGCAAGTCACCCAAAACCATGTGCTTCTGATATAATTTGCTGTGGCTGTTGGGTGTGGGATGAAGATGAAGAGAAAAATCTTCCTCACCATGCAGCACTCTGATCTAGTGTCCAAAGGAGAAAAAAAGCACTTGAAAAGGGGTGTCTATCATAAGCTGATATACAGATCACTCTTTCAGGACAATTCCTAAGCAAGTTCCTGGTTCTCAGCCAATTAATCATCAGGAGATTTCCCCTCCCATGTCCCAAGTCTTTAAGGATCAATCAGAAGAGTCCTTTGTATCACCCTGGCAAACTATTAGAATGCATATCTCTCAGCAAGGGTCTAGTGCACAACTTCAATACTAGGAAAGGCATACACTTCCAATAATGGTTCCAAACTCACAATCTCATCAAGATAATAAGTGAGAGCTGTCAGATGAATTGAAGGCTCTCCTGATCAACTCCCTCTTATAAAATTTCAGTTGTTTTTACTTAGCTCTTTTTCTTACATAAGAGAGTTCAATTTAGGGGGCATGGAGGGGAACTAAGGAAAGGTTAGGCTGAATGAAGAACACTTGGGTTCAAGTATTGAGCTTTTGGGAGACCTCCCCAAAGTGAGCATGTCACAAGACTCAACCGAGCACCAGATAAACCTTAGTACATACTACAAGTACTATAGAAGTTCAGAGCAGAAGTGTCAAGAACTTGAGCTGACTTGTAGAATTGTTTCAATCGTGACTGAATAGACCCAACTCTTTGTGATCCTATTTGGAGTTCTCTTAGCAAAGATACTTAAGCAGTTTACCATTTCCTACTTTAGCACATTTTTTCAGATGAAGAAACTGAGGCAAATGAGAGTCAAGTGATTTGTTCAGAGTCACATAGCTAGTAATTTTAGTAAGGCCAGATTTGATCTAAGGGAGAGCAATCTCCCTGACTCCAGCCCCAGTACTCTGTGCACCTAGCTGTCCAGTAAGACTTGTAAGAGAGATTTACAGAGAAAGAAGGAATATATAGTAGGAAGATAAGGGGAATGAATAGGCAGATGGAAGGAAAAGGAAGACAGAAAAATAAGATGGGGAGATAGTCATAGAGATATATAGAAAAGAAAGAGCATCAGAAAGAGAAAAGGGTTGTAGACAAATAAAGAAAATAGCTAATTCCTTCATGCCAAAAGGAAAGACTGGAAGACCTTTATGCACCCTGTCCCTTATGGACAAATAAAATTGGTTTGAAGTAAATCTATTTTGAGAAAACTGGAACAATGCAGTCACATTTGAAGATGTAAGCATAAAAAATAAATGAAATCATCCCTGGACACAATAAACTTACATTCTAATTGAAACAACAAGTTCACATAAAAATCTATATGGCATGCATAGAGAGTGAATAAATACAAATCATATACTAGGTAGTTGAATATAAAGTCATTTGGGAGGGAGAGCACAAGCATTTTGGTAGGGGGAGGGATTCAAGAAAGGCTTTGGGCAGAAGATGTTTGAGTTTCATTGGAAGGAGCAGAGGAACTTTATAAAGCAGATGTGAGGAAGTCCATTCCAAGAAAGGGCATTGGCCACTTCAAAAACAGTGTAGATGGAGATGAAGTGTCATGGATGAGGAGGAAAACCCAGTTAAGCTGGATTACAGAGTGAAGGAGGAAAAATACTGTTCAGTGAGACTGGAAAAGTTGATTGAGACTATACTGGGGCCACTTGGGTCCCTAGAAAATAGAAGTCCCTCATTATGTCGCTTTCACATGTGCAAACTAGCCTCCTTGGTCCTCAACTTCACAACCTGAGGAGAAGTGACATTTTATACTCATGTCTCAACCTAAGCATTAACAAAATGATGCTTCCTTGGTGGCAAAAGGTCATAGCTATGGAATTACTCTAGCAATAATGATCAAAGAATTGCTATCCTATTACTGATAAAGTTCATACAAAAGTTGCTGGCCTTTGGACTGACCTTTAAGAAATAGCTGCCTTTAAAAATTTTAGACATGTTCAATGTGAATATTTGTCTTATATGACTTTGCTAAAATATTTTCCCTTTTCCCAACAGAGAAGAAGGGGTATGAAGGAAAAATATTGTTAATTGGAGGGAACACATTAAAAATTTTAATGACAAAACTTTAAAATAATCATTTTCAAGTATTTGAAGGATTATCATGTGAAAGAGAATTGAGTTTATTCTGTTTGTCCACAAAAAGCAAAACCAAGAAAAATTAGTAAAAAACAAAACTTGGAAATTTTAAGCTTGGTATCAAAATTATTTTTCCCTAACCATTTGAGATTTTTAAAAGTAGAATAGAATGTCCCAAAATAGGAGTTGTAAGTTCTCCTTAATTATTAGTCTTCAAAGAGTAGCTGGATAACCATAGTCAGTAATGCAGGATTCCTTTCATTTAGGGTCAGACTATAGAAGCACTAAGGTCCCCCTCCTCCCGAACTCTAAATTCTGTGAGTCTATGAAAAGACATGTCAAACCTATGAAAAGACATGGCCTTTCCCTATACATGATATGAACGCTTTCTTGAAAAGAGACCTAAGCTTTGCCAGGGAACCATGTGCATCAAGAAATCAGCACCAGATGGAGACACAGACCAACAGGGAATTGGGGCCAGACACACATGCTGAGATCTGGAGAAAAGCCAGCACAACCTTCTCTTTGTGGACCCAGGAGAAAGGGAAGCATGCCATGTGGAAAAGCAAAAGAGAAGAAAACTTAGTATAGCAGGGAGTCATAACTCAGAGGAAGAATCCAGATCCAGTCCTTCACCCATACTCAGACCACTGGGTTGCTTGACTCCTTAGAAATTTCTTCATGCATCATGGGGCAGGGAGAGGAGGGAGGCAGGGGATTACATATATATATATATATATATATAAAGAGGGCAATACAGGTCTCTGGGTGGATAGAAGCCCAAACTACAAGAGGATTACTTGATTTTTAAAAGCAATCTCAAGCTCTCTTCTGCAGGGGAAATCCTCATAAAATAGCAAAATGTTTGGGGAAACTAGAATTCCTTAGGGAAAGCAGAGACCCATTATAAAGAGAAGAAACATTTTCTCAATAATTTATGGACTTGATGTTTAAGTTTTTTTTAATTGTATCTAGTTAAAGAAAATTTCTCTTTGAGGTGATATTTTTTGCTTGCCTGAGTTCTTGCTTACATGGAGTTGAAGGGTTTTTCTTTTTGTTATAAAGATTCAGGCACAAGCCAAATTCTGGAATCCTTAATGGGACCTCTGGAATAGTCATGAGCAAAATAGATTTTAAAGAAAAGCTCACATTTTTGAACCTGTTCATCTGAATTGTTTCATTAATGATTTATGAGTTACATAAGGTATTGTTATTGTTACTTGATATCACTTGTTAGTGTTATTGTTACTTGTTATCATTTGTTATTGTTGTCACCTGTCATTTCAAATCAGTTCAATGGTTCAGAAAAAAAAATTCTTCTTGCACTGGGGACACAGCTAACATGGTTTCATTTTCAAACTTTAAAACTTAAGAGTTTTATTTTTCTAATAGAACACTCTAAATTTCATAATCACAAAGGAATTATCTAAGTTATATTCATTTCCTCTGAACCTTGTTCACCTTGTGAGATGTCTCAATGAGTTTGTTAGCTCTACCTGAAAATTCGTTTTATATTCAATAAAATATGTCAAATTGCCTTACTAGGTTGAGAATTTGCATCTGTTTCTATTCACAATATCTAAAACTTACATTTGGAATCAGTCTTTAATTTCTTACTGTGCTTGTTTAATTTTCAAAAACAAATCCACTTTCATTTTATTGGGTGATTTGTTGTTTGGTCTAGTTGAGATCTATTGAGAACTATATAACTGAGACTATACTAGAGTGGAAAACAATAACAATTAAAAACACCTATTGAGACTAAATTAATTATTATTCATGGCTCTTTACTCTTATCAAAGTTTCAAAGATTCTTTTCTGAATTTGATTCTAATTGAAATATGAAGAAATTACTGAGTCAATCCTAAACAAACTGTCAAGGAAACTCAGCTTATTTCAGTGTTTCCCAAACTACTTTCTTTTTTATGTTAAATATGGTAGAAATATATGTTAAATCCAATATATGCATTCATATTAATACAATTATATTGTTGCACAAGAAAAATTAAATCAAACCAGAAAAAAATGAGAAAGAAAATAAAATGCAAGCAAACAACAACAAAAAAGTGAAAATGCTATGTTGTGAACCACACTCAGTTCCCATAGTCCTCTCTCTGGATGTAAATGGCTCTCTTCATCACAAGATCATAGGAACAGGTCTGAATCATCTTATTGTTGAAGTCATGTTCATCAGAATTAATCATTGTACAATCTTGTTGCCATATACAATGATCTCCTGGTTCTGCTCATTTCACTTAACATCACTTCATGTAAATCTCTCCAGGCTTCTCTGAAATCATTCTGCTGATCATATCTTACAGAACAATAATATTCCATAACATTCATATATCATAACTTATTCAGTCATTCTCCAATTGATGGGCATTCACTCAGTTTCTAGCTTCTTGCCACTACAAAAAGGGCTGCCACAAACATTCTTGCACATACAGGTCCCTTTCCCTCCTTTAAGATCTCGTTGGGAAATAAGCCCTATAGAAACACTGCTGGATCTAAGGGTATGTACAGTTTGGTAACTCTTTGGACATAGTTCCAATTTACTCTCCAGAATGGTTGGGTCCATTCACAATTCTACCAACAATGTATTAGTGTTCTAGTTTTCCCACATCCCCTCTAATATTCATCATTATCTTTTTTCATTTTTCATTTTAGCTAATCTGTACTCTCAGAACTTTCAATGATTATTCATGAATTTAAGACCACGAATATTCAGGTTCCTAATAAGGCATTTCTCATTTGTCCAGATCTCTTAGTGCTCTAGTCAAAATCCATACTATATAGGGCTGCCCAATTGGAGGAGAAACGGAAGAGGCAAAGAGGACTGAACCACTAGGTACTTTATAGGGTTGCCTAGGGAACAGACTATTTAGGTGACTAGCCCAGGGTCACACATCTAGCATATTTTAGCTGACCTGTTCTCTATCCTCAGTGCTTCCAAATTGGATATAGGGATTAAGGGTTTATGATTTTGTTGCTATTGGGAACTCCAAGCAGGAGAAATTTGATCTACCAATCAATGTAGGTCATTTCTCTGCAACTTGTCTTTGAGAGTTTCTGAGAGGGTAAGTAATTGGTCAGGCGTTACATAGTCAGCATATGTCACAAATGGGATTTGAAGAATTGAATTCAGGTCTTCCTGATTCTGGGACCAGTTCTCTATTCACTATTTTATGCTCCCAAACTGATCTTCCTCAGACATAGTTATAATCATGCTAACTTTCTACCCAAACAGTTTTTTCAAAGAGTCAAGTCCAAATTCCTTCCTCCCACACTCAAGCAAAACGGTCTGACTCCAATCTTCTTTATCATCCTTATATCTACAATTCCTCTCTCTACACAATACCTTGTACGTCATTTGCATTTAATTCATGCTTGTGAACTACATTTTGCACAAACTTCCAGCCCCCGCAAAGCCTTACCTAGGAACTTTTTCGAGTGGATCAAAAACAAAAGTGGAGGGGGGGGGGGAGTGAAGGATGGTAGTAGCCATGTTATTGTATAGGACCATTTATCTGGAAAGGCAAGGGAAACTCATTCTTTTTTCCAGAGATTCTGGTCCTCACCTTATGGGGGCTGTTGGGAAAGTCAGGTCTCAGAAATGTATCACCATAGCAAAAAAAAAGATCCTGATGATGATGGACTGGGAGTGGTTGTAATCACCTTCCAGATTCATCTGACAGGCAAGGTGCAATGACAACAACAGCCTCTATGGAAGAGAGAGTATACCTTCTTTAGAGAAAAGCCTTATACACTCAATGCTATTAATGACTCCATGTCTAGCTGAATTGTTCTATATGCCTTGAGCTTTCTTCAGCCTTTGTTCTTGCTAATATATCTGTTTGAAATGTCTTCCCTCTTGTTTCTGCCTATCAAAATCATTTCTGTCCTTTAAGGTTCATCCCAAATGCCATCTCAATAAATCAACAAGCATTTTTAAGTATCTAAAATGTAGTGGATTCTGTACTCCATCGATGTAACCTTCCTGCACATCCCAACTGAAAGTGTTTGCTCTCTCCCCAGCATCCCTAGAATTCTCATTGTCTGTCCCATTCATATGACTTAAACCATAATCTGCCTTGTCAAGACACCCACCTTCACCTCATCCAATAGAATGCAGTTTGCTCCAGGATTAGCAGTTTTGAGGAATGCAATCCATAACTGTGGAATAAATGAATGAATGTATCATTCTGACAAGAAGGCACTTCCATGAGCAATCATTTAATGGTGCCTCCTGGATGAAAGAGAAAATGATACTATTCTAACTCTTCTTTCCATGAGCAGGGCAGGAAACAATCTGAGAAGTACCAAAAATCTAGCATGCTCAGAACATGTCCATGTCCCTATCCCCAGACCACCATGGTGCTATTCCTTTTTTTAGAAGACTTGAAATTCCCATCTAATGTGAGTTTAGTCAATCAACCAATAAAAATTTATTACCTACTTTGTGCCAGGCACTAATAAGTGCTGTTAATACAAAAATGGCAAAGGACAATTCCTATCTTTAGACAAAGTGCAAACAAAATATATAAAGCAAGCTATATACAGAAAAAATAGAAAATAATTGGCAGAGAGAAGACACTGAAGTTAAGAGAGGTTAGGGAAGACTTCCTGTACAGGAAGAAATCCTGTAGTGGGATTGCACTTGGAATTTAAAAGAAGCTGAGGAGGTCAGTAATTCTAGTGGAAAAGAAAGAACATTTCAGGAATAGGGAAAATGCTTATAGTCAAGAGATGGAATATCATGTTTGTAGAATAGCCAGTGTTACTGGATTGCAGAATACATTTCCAGGAGTAAGGTGTTAGTAAGAAGTTTGGAGAGGTTGATTGCTTGGCTGGTTCTTCATGCTTGAATAGGACCAAAATGATATCACTATGTTAGGGTCAAGGTACAGTGTGTCCAACTGTGCTTGATCAGACCAATAAAAGCTTGGAAGGCTCTGCCACAGGTTGCGCATAAATAGTTCCTATTAACATTTGGAGTGGAGATATCTCCAAATCTATGCATCTGGTGTTTCTTTTGAGCTATTAAAATTCTTCTTTCCTTATAAAGCACAGTGTCTTCTTTGATGCAGAAACAATATCCCTGGCAATCCTGTACTGGTGTCCCACATCTTATAATCAATTCCAAGTTTCTTCAGTGAGATCTCAAGAGTGTTCCTTTTATTGCTTCTTCTGACCTCCATGTGAGTGCTTGACTTGTGTGAGTTCTCTGTATAATTGGTTTTTAAGCAAATAAACATTTGCCATTTGAACAACATGACTCTAGAGTTGTGCTCTCTGAAGTAGAGTTTAAATGTTTGGCAGTTCAGATGAATAAAAAGGACTCAATGTCTGGTACCCTATCTTTCCAAGTAACCTTCAGAATCTTCCTAATATAATTCAGATGGAAGCAGTTCAATTTTCTGACATAGCAATGGTAGACTGTCCTGCTACAGACATACAATAAAGTCAACAGCTTTATAAACTTACTGGTAGGCAGATTGATACTTCTCCTCTACCACACTTTCTTTCTAAGCTTCTTAGACACAGATTTAATTAGGCAATGTGTGTGCATCAACCTCATGCTCAATGTGTACATTTCTGGAAAGTATTCTACAAAAGTAAATTAATTTATCCACATCATTCAAAGTCTCTCCATTTGCTGTAACCGATGGTTCTACATATGGATGGAGTGGTGCTGGCTGTTGGAGAACATCTTTTTCCTTGTTATTAATTGTTAGATCCAAATTAGCACAAGCACAGAGAATTGGTGTTGCATCTCAGCCTTAGAGGGTATATTGAGTGTATAATTATCTGAGAACAAAAAGTGGTACACCAACTCTTCCTCCACTTTATTTTTGGCTTATAGCCTTTTTAGTTAAATAATTTATCATAAGTACAATAACTGAGCTTGATGCCATTTTCATCCATGTTGAAGGCTTCTCTCAACATTAATGAAAACCTCATATTAAAAGGCATGGGAGGAAGCACACAGCTCTGCTTCACTCCACTGCTTCCTGAGAAAACATGAGAACATTGTCCATTATCCAGAACCCATGAAATCATGCTTTTGTGGAACTGGCCTGCAATACTGATGAACTTCTCTGGGCAACCAAATTTTGTCATCTTCTACAAGTTCTCACAACTGACAATATTGAAAGCCTTGTTTAGTGTATTTATATGTATATGTGTGTGTGTATAGATATATACATACTAAACATATATATATATATATATATACAGCTCCATTTTGGTCCTGACATTTCTCTTGGAGTTGATAGCAAATACCATGTTGACCATTCCATGGCACTTTCTGATGCCTCACCAACGTGGACAAATGACTATTTTCCAGATGAAGAATCAGTCAATTAAAATGAAGACTCTGGCAAGAATCTTGCTTCTAATGACTGGGAGAGATGGACTCTCCACACAATCCTCTTCTCCTCCCTGTGATTATCACAGAATAATCTGTGAGGAGAAAGCTGGATTATGAAGGGTTTTGCATGACAAATAGAGCATCTTGTATTGGAGGTAATGGAAACCAATGGAGCTTATTGAGCAGGGTGGTGACATCATCAGACCTGCACTTTAGGAAAAATCTCCCTTTAGTAGCTGAATGAAAGATAGATTAGAGGGATAAAAGAATTTAGCAACCAGATATTACAATAATCCAGTATTGAGATGAACCCTGTATCAAGGTCTTAGAAGAGAGAAGCAACAAAGATGAGCTCCAGGAAGTTAAAGTGGACCCATATTCACCTTTTACGTACTTTACATGAGGATTTCTTACATCACTTGAACCAGTTGAGTCCTAAGAGATAAGATAGTCAAGTTCTATGCAGGATACTCCAGGTGAGGAAACCCTCTTTATCGAGATAGATGAACAAATGTTCTGAAACTCATAGTCTTAGAGTATCGGGGCCCTGAGGTGACCTGTCCTGGGACTCACAACCAGTACATAGTCAGAGGCAGGCCTAAAAGATCTTCTTTATTGGGAAGTTGTAAAGGGCTGAAACTCTTGAGTCAATGCACTGGGGTCAAACAATAGAGCACTTGAGGTTGATTACTGTTTGGACTGTACTCTATAAGAATATGCTTGGAAAATGACCCCTCCCACTATCCTGTGCTGGCCCAATCGTTTGGTGTATACAGAGAATTGAGGGAGGGACTAGGAGGTGCAGTGAGACTAGCCAGGGTCACTTCTGCGAGAGAGACAAGATGGTCAAGTTGCAGAGATCCCACCAGTCCACTCTCTTCACTTCTACCGCTAAAGACCAAGAATAAAGACTTTTGCTTATCCTGACTCTGGCTGATTCCAAGGCACCCAGGATGCTAACGCAGGTCTTCTTGACTCCACAGGCGGTCTTCTTGACTCCAGGTCCAGCACTCACCACTGCACACCTAGCCACGTCATATAAGATAATTGTTTCTGACTAGACAATTAAATGTCAATAAAGAGAGCAAGGTATCAATAAACTCTGGATAAGTGTTCCAATTCCCAATTACTTTATGAAACTAAGATCATGAGAGAATAGATTTAGTAAAGAGCCTCAGAAGCTAATTGCATTCCATTATGCTTCCTCATTTTTCTGGGAGGGAGTTTCAGGGAGGTCCATAGACTTGACCGACATCATTTAGTCATTATCTGAGGCAGAATCTGAACCCATATTCTTTAACTCCCAACCCAGGACTCTCCACTGACTTGTGTTGCCTCCATAAATCCACTGTCTCTGGGGATGAATAGGAGTCAAGGTGTTAGAAAGATGAAGTGAAGTCAAAATTCTACCCTGTCACCTCCTCCCAATCGAGTTCAGAAAGAGAACCCTCTTTATTTTGGAATCATGAGTACTCAGTAATAGTAAACCTAAATGCACTGCAAAACATAAGTAAAAAGAGAATTTGTTGTTATTTGGTTGATTTGTCCCTATCCAACTTTTTGTTGACCCCATTTGGGATTTTCTTGGCCAAGATACTAAAGTGGTTTGCTCTTTTCTTCTCCAATTCACTTTCAAGATGGGAAAAGCAAGGCAAGCAGAGTTAAGTAACTTTCTAGGGTCTGAGGTTGGACTTGAATTCGGGTCTTCCTGATTTCAGGCCCGACCCCTATGCTGCCTTAAAGGTTAATAGAAGCTGTCCAGGATAAAGCTTAGAAAGTCGGGAGAGGAATATTAAGTCAGTCACTTCTCAATCTCGGGTGGTTTCAACATAAATAACGCCCCCTTCCCCCACCTTTTCAGTAACTATTTCAACTGTTGGGAAATCCCCGGTATTCCTCTTTAGGATACAGAAAGTTAAACTACTGGACACTTCAGGGTCAGAAAATCCCGGCAGAAGAGGCACAAAATGGAAAAGGGGAAGATGGAAAGAGGGGTCGAGGAGATAGAAAAAGGGTAATCTGGCAGAACACAGAATGAAAAGGGCCAGGCGGGGGGATGGAGGCGGGGTTGAAAGGGTGGCCCAGGAGGGAGAAGGAGGCGGTGGCAACCGCCGAGGAGGGGAGGAGAAAGAAGAGCTGAATTTGTAAGAGCTTAGCCGGGAGAGCCGAGGTCGCTGTCTGCAACTCCCTCCGCCTAGTTTCTCAGGCTTCATCCTCCTGGTCCTCCCCCGAGACCACAACACCTCTACCACCACCACAGTCACCTAGCCTCGGCGCTGGCCCGGGATCTGAGAGGTGAGTGCGCGCCGTGGATTCGAGTCCCGGCTCCTCCACGTGTGGAGGGGAGGCTGCGGAGCAGGGCCCGTCATCTCCAGGCGGTTAGCGCTGTGGTACCGAGAGCCTGACTCAGTAGAGTTCACCTCGGGGTAGGGCGAGGGTCTGTCCCTTCGGTACTACGGCAGGAGGGAACTAGGGAACGGCCCAAGCCGCGATCACTGCCTAAGGGTGGACACCGGTAGTCATTGGCACGTTGAGCCAACCACGCTCGTGGGCTGTGACAGGTAGCGTGCGGGTTGTCACTGCCATTCTTTGCAGAATTGTCTGTTTTAAGACTGCCCGCCGCTCCAGTTCCAGCCTCCATCCAGTCTGTGATCTGTGGGAATAAAGGGGGAACGTTCTGTGTTTGGGCCCCCGCCTCCTACTTTACGGGAGCTGGGGCGAGCAGAGTTCTCTATAGGAATTTATAAGACCCCAAAGCTGAAGCTGCCGGGGACTTCAGTCGCCGTCAGATCCACCCCCATCCACCCCCACTCCCGCTTGTTTTACTGATAAGGAAACCGAGACGGTGAGACTAAAGAGTTCCCCAAGTTCACAGATATAGGTTTAAGAAGCGGAATTAGAATCCAGCTCATCGGACTCCCGCAGTGCCCGAAAGTGGGAACTCCTTGGGCTTACTAAGGATACTTTTTGAACCTAAAAGGGGAATTTGGAATGAGGGGCAAGGCAATATATTGTTCTCTCTTCTAGAAGTTATGCTGTCTATCAGAGGACACTAAGCATTTTAGAAATTTTAAAGTCAGAGACTCCCACTGTTGTTCAAATTGGGAGTCAGGCCAGTGTGATATAGTATGTTAATGGATAGGGTGATATTCTGACCGAAAGCTGCTGCTGGGCTTTGCCTCTGGGACGATTGTTGTTCCGGTAAGCTACTCCTTTCTGAGAGATGAAATTGAGAAGCCTTGCACGTCGTTTTGCCAGAAATATAGTATTTTCCAATCTTCAGCTTCTTCCTTCATCCTCAGTTCTTACACGAAACTATACCTACTCATTCATTTCTTTCCTCTCCACCATTTCCAAAAGTATGTAGAAAGACCTTCAGGAGTATTTTTGTTACCTGGATTCAGCTGTTTGGATTTTGGAAAGAAAATGATCAACTACTCTGATTATACTGAAATCCATCTATCCATCCATCCATCCATCATCAAGTATTTATTAAGCCACGACTATGTGCCTGGCACTGGCATCCAGGTACAAAGAATGAAATAAACACCCATCAAAAGGACTTTGCATTTTAATGCATGAAGGGAAGAGTTAGCAAACTTTAGATTTCCAAGTCCCATTGTTTCTCATTATATATAGGTAGGAGTGGTGAATATTGCTTCCTGGAAATGGGTTTCCCTTTTTCATTGCCTCTGATAAGAACTGGAGTTTTCCTAACAGCCATGGCAAGGTCATAGGTTGCCTTTTATATTAGAAGATGAGAATGTGGAGGCCATCTGCTAAAAGTAGATATCCTGGCTGTGTGTGTGTGTGTGTGTGTGTGTGTGTGTGTGTGTGTGTGTGTGTGTTAATGTACAATTACTCCATTCATTTGTTCATCAATTATGTATTAACAATTTACTATGTATAGCACATTGTTCAGGGGATGAAAGATATATAATAATGGATGATGTTTTGTATGTATACTCAGTATAATCACATACACCTGTGGTCTCATCAGAATGAGTATTACTTCCAATGACACACAAGGCACATCCAAGCCTACCCATCCAGGACCCTGTAAATTTGCCACAGAGGGCCACCCAATGTGCTGGGATCCCTCTCTGCTTTCTTTTAGCATTTCAAGTCCTCCTAATAAAACATATGGATTGTGCACTGCTAAAATGTTGCTTTTATGATATGATTACCCATTTCCTTTTACACTCATCCATTTCTTAAATACAGAATTTTATGTTGTATATACTGGGTATTCCAAAATCTTTGTTCCTTCAGTTCTTCCTTCTCTCCTTTCCTCTTTCCTTCCTTCCCTTTCTTCCTGTTCACATAGGATATCATACCCTTAACTACATATGCTCTTAAAAACATTTTTTTTTCCTTTTGGACCTCTGAACCCTCCTAAGGTATCTTGGGGTTTATTGCTAGATTTCTTTCTAAAGGACCATGTCTTAAATCAAAACCAATCTGATTCTCATTGACCACCTATAGGTCCTAGTTAAGCCCCATTTGGTCATTGTTTGGGAACTCAGTGACTCAGATTGAATGTAAATAGCAATCATTTCTGCATTGGCCAGAAACTCTGAGGCGTCTCTTCCCTCCCAAATTTATTTGTTTATTTGATTTGTTTCGATTAAGGGGGATGAGAGGTGGGGAAGGACTAGCCTTAATCACTGAATGGGTTCAATCTTAGTCAAACTAAGAACTGTTGTAGAACTTAGCTTAAAAAGGCCAAGGTCCCTCATTGCATGCAGAACCTTCTCCAGTCATTTTGATTCATATCTTGCCACTGGACCTAGATGGCTCTGGGGAGAAAGTGAGGCAGGTGACCTTGCAGAGCTGTCCCTCATTTAAATCCAATTCACTTGCATGTCATGGCATCAACTTCCTGATGTAATGGTCCTCTGCAAGAATGAAGGACAAACAACTTCAGTTCTAAGCTTTTATATACTTTAATCTTTTTTTTATTTTAATAATAAGCTTTATAGCTTAAAATTACAGTAAGACTTTTAGGACACAGTGTATTAATTTATGCACATATTTTCTTCCCTAATTGAATGTAAGCCCATTAAGGACAGGAACTTTTTTATTTTTCCCTTTATATCCCCAGCATTTAGTACTGTGCCTGCTACACAGTGGATTCTTCATAAATACTTGTTGATTGTTGATAGAGAGATAGACCTGTGACTTCAACTAATAACAGGAGCTCCTAATGAGAAATTCCTTCCACCAATTCAGGGCTAGAAATTGCTCTGTAGCCTATAGTTTTAAAAAGTTGCCTGTGGCACTGCATGGAATCACAAAACCAATATGTGCCAGAAATAAAGACAAGGAATAAGGTCCTCCTGACTCAGACCAAATTTCTACCCACTGTGATTGCTATAAGAACAAATAATAAAATATTATAAACCCCATTGGTCTTAATATAGGCCACATGCTTCTATACAGGCTTGTATAAAACTGAAGAGGTATCATATGGTGAGACTGAGGAACAACTTCTCAAACACTCCATTGGTACCCATTCAAAGCTAGAATATCTAGAGGAAGGTTGAAGAGTCATTTTGTGTGCTTATATATATTTTTTTCTTTCAAATAAATATTCTTTTATATTCTATATCTGGAGGCCCACGCACTCCTTGGAACAAACTTACAGGAGGCCAGGAAGAACTGTTCAGAATGACTCCATCTTGTGCACTATTTAGAGGAAGACACAAAGAAGATTCCCATATGATAAGAAGTTGCAGATATGTTGTGATCAGCACAGTTGAAGGGGCTCTTCACACTAATTACATCATAAAAACATTTAAATATTTAAGACCCAGAATTGTTCATTTTAGGCTATTCCTCCGAGTTTTCCCTCAGTTTATTTTGTCTATATCTTGTTTACAGTAATTGTTTGCATGTTGTCTTCCCTTCTCCCATTAGACAACAATCAGGTGTTGGGTTTGTTTTTTGAATTTGTTTTGTTTTGCTTTTTTGCTTATTTTGTTCTTTTTTTGGCACCATTGCCTAATAACCATTTCTGGCTAATTGTAGGTGTTTATTAAGTACTGGTTGAGTTGACTGCAAGTAGATGACTTTTTTTATTTCCATTCAAATAGAAATGATTTTATGGACATGTCTTATATTTAGAGGCAACCTATATTCAGACCAATAGGGTAAAAATATAATTGCTGAATGACTAAGATTTTCCCTCGGTAGTTATGTTAAAATAATATTGGTGAGGATGGTATCATTGAAAGTTGAGTCTGTATACTACATAGACCTAAAATGAAGTCTCTCTGAAAGGAAAAAAACAATAAGGATATACATTGACAAATAATTGCTTTTTTCTTACTATCCTCCAGAAACTCCTTAGAGCTTCAATGGTTTTTTTATGATTAAAGAGGGAACTAACCCAGCTGGGTCCCTCTTACTTGTTCACTTGCTCTCTGTGCTTCTAGGGCTGCCCCTTGCTCAGTTGCAAAACTGACAAACATTATTGCCTGCAGTCCATCCCCTCTGCCTGTATTATCTCTATTTCATGGCATTCAGCACTACCAAGCCTTCTCTGCTGCTGTGAGCACCTACTACTGGGAAGCAGATTCCAAGACATAATTCAAAAGGCAACTTTTTAGGGAGGCAAACTCCAAAGGGTCCTTTTCTAAACTACCTACTTCTTCCTAGAAGTTCTTTGCATCCTCAGGGATTTGGTGAGGAGTATAGGAAGAGAAAATGGAAGAGAAATGTTCTGGGGAGTGAGGAAGAATTGATGAGCATTGCAATGAGACTCATCAATCAATCAACAAACATTTATTAGGCCCTAGGGGATCGATCACAGGGATAGTGACTTGATACATAAAGCTGTCAACTGACAATGCATTTATGATCTCTGTGAAAATAGTTCTGTCACTTAGGATCTGCCCCCCCTTACTTTGAAGCATCAGCTTCCTGAATGAGTTTGAGAGAAGGGAGTGAGAAAGAGGTTGGAGAGATGAATGGAAAAGCTGCTGTTGGGGTAACTTGTTAGGTGTAAGATTTTTATGTAGAGCCAAAAGCACAATTTTAACTGCACTCAAATTTTGTAAAGCTAGACTGTGGAAGGAAGCAGGGAAGAGGGAGAAAGATAGGGCAGGGGGAAGTATTCATTCTACAGCATGATCTATGGCATATGACATCATCTATACTGTAAAGCTTTTGTCGGAGAATGGAAAGCATGAGGATTAGTATAAGATCCTCCGCTGTCTTTCCCCCTCTCCAAGGGGCAATCCTCACTGAATTCCCACTCTTAAACATCCTGGGCCATCACCACTTGCCTTGACTTTTGTCTTGCCACTGGAGAGTGGGGCTGTTGAGCTATGTCTCATTCCCATTCACTCAAAAATCAAGATATCACTCTTCTATTGTCATTGTTCTCTTTGAGAAAGGACAAATAAAACGAAGGTGGAGGGGAAGGAGATGTGTTCCTGGGAAGCCATTTCTATTAAAAGGAGTTTCCTATAGAATAAGAGACCCTTTAGTTTAAAGCAGAGGTTTTTTGTTTGTTTTGTTTTGTTTTGTTTTGTTTGTTCTCCCTAGGAGTGATCCATCTGATTCTATTTCTTAGACTAGGATATTCAGATTTTTTGACTCATGTTCTTCTGAAGATCTAAGATCCTTATATTGTCTTTGAATCAATGTTTCAAGGTTGTAGAGAGATCATGTGTTATTTAAATGTTGTTGCTTTTTGTTTCTCTTTTATCAGATAGTCATTCATTAATTAATAATTGCTAATTAATTGATCTTTCATTTATTTAGAGGGATTTATCACCAGAGATACAAGTTTGTTTGTTTTCTCTCCTCTCTCTTCTCTCTCTCTCTCTCTCTCTCTCTCTCTCTCTCTCTCTCTCTCTCTCTCTCTCTCTCTCTGTCTCTCTCTGTCTCTCTCTCTGTCTCTCTCTGTCTCTCTCTCTCTCTTTTCTCTCTCTCTCTCTCTCTCTCTCTCTCTCTCTCTCTCTCTGTGTCTCTCTCTCTCTCTGTGTCTCTCTCTCTCTCTCTCTCTCTCTCTCTCTCTCTCTCTCTCTCTCTCTCTCTCTCTCTCTCTCTCTCTCTCTTTCTCTCTCTTCTACTAGCTACTTCTTCAGTATAGATCCAAAATTTTACCATTTGTTTCCTTCTGACTTCTCTCAAGATTCTGACTTTTCTTTTAACCCATTCTGAGAAATCCTCCTGTGCTCCGGGCTTTCTTGGGAATCATTGGGTTTTATGTTTTATCTGATTTTAGTTCAATTTTCCTAAATATGCAATCCTTATTTTAAGACATTTGTAATCTTTTGGTAATTTTGTTAAGTTCATCATCCCTTTTAATTTAGTGTCTTTTCTGTTGATGAATTTGTTTGTACTCCCAGGTTTTTTTTATGGAATTCCATTATCTTGAGATCTTTGGTGCTTTTAATCTTTTAAACCTCTCATCTTCTCCTATTGTTCACTTTCTAAATCCTCCTCCTTTGGACTGGACCTCAAAGCCATCTTAGCCTCCTTCCAAGTTGAGTAATTTACTTTTGATCGTCCTTGGTCCTGATCCCAAGTAACTTCTGAGTTCTCTGGCTCAGCTAAGTCACTGTCTATCACTTTCCACAAGCTTAGGGAATGATATAATGGATGTTCCAGTCAGAATTTCAGCCATTTTGGAGTTTCCTAACCTAGGAACCTTTTCCATTCTATTCCTTAACCTTCTCTGTAACTGTCCAGAGTTGAGGTCCACTGCTTGTGTGCTTGCAACAGAATACTAGGAGCCAGCAGTGGTATTATATATCAACAAAGACTGTAGTAGTTGTAAAACCTCTGAGTCCCAAAGCACAAGCCCATGGGTCAGTTTATGTCACTTGGTTGACCATGGGGACAGATGGAGAAGAGGAAGTGGATTCTCTACAGTTAATAAATAAGGCTTACATGATGCTACCTCTTTGCTTTCTAGTATCCTGGGATCCTTTGTAATCATTCTACTTCTGACTCATAGTTCCTCTTAGAATTCTTTAAAGCTAGTGAAAAATGGAGAAAATATCTAGTTCTCTGGCTAGCACAGTGTTTGATGCAGAATAGGCATTTAATAACCTTGTGTAAAATGTACTCTTTCTGCCCCACCCTACCTCCTATCCCCTCTTGCCCATCTTTCATGTGCTCATTTTTATACTAACCCTTTCAAAAACTGAAAATTCCAATAACACTTAGGGGTTTTTTATATAGTTTTTTTTGTTGTTGTTTTTAGTCTTTGCCCCTACATATGTGAATTTTAAAATTATGACCTATCAGTTATATTTAAATAGTTGAGCCATGAAAGTTGAAATACTTTGACATTCTTGTGAGGTTTGCTATTCTTGCATCTATGTAAGAGGTTGTAGATGTTATACAGAATAAGCATTTAAAATTTATTCATTGGTTTGCTGACATATTTTCTTTGTTTCTGCCTTCATTTCAAATTCTTTTAACTTTGTGTACATTTGTTTCTCTCTTTAATTCCTTCCTAGTTTTATTTATTTTTAATGCCTTTATTTCATTCAATCAAAAGACCTCTTCTTCTCAGCTATGTTTTCCTAACCCATTTGATAGCATAGTATATATTACATGCATTCCATTTTGAGTTTTTTTTTTTTTCTACATAAGCAGGTCAGTTGCTTGCATAAAGAGAGAAGACAGAGACCAGAAGTCACAGTAGAAGGGAATGGACTCAGTCCAATCAAAGCCTGAGCTTGTGTATTATTGCTGAACCTTGTCTTTTTAGTCTTTAGTATCTTCAGTAGTCTTTAGTAGATTTAAAATTAGAAAGGACTTCAGAGATCACCTCGTCTAACTCTCATTTTATTTTCATATGATCATAGAATTACACATTTAGAGTTTTGTTTATTTCAAGTGCTCTCAGAGGACTTGAACCCAAATTCTATGCTCCCAGAGCCAGTGCTCTTTCCACTGTACCAGGAAGCCTTCCTTCCTTCTTTTAATCCTAGGTCAAGTTTTGCTGCATTCATCCAATATATGCGCTAAGTCATAAGACCCTATCCCCTATACTTTTTATAGCGTGTTCATCAGACCAACTATATACTCTTTGAATGATAATGATAAATATCAAATATAGGTATTATATTCTAGAGAGTGCCCAATGAAGAACTATTCTGATGCCTGCTCATAACATGGAGATAACCCTAGGTTCAAAGGTTGTGGAAGGAGATAGGACAAAACTCCAGCACATCCTACCAAGACAAAGTTTTAGAGCAGAGGTGACTGTTTCTCATCTAGAGTTAGCCAGGAGTGTTTTTTCTATAGATGCTCCTCATCAGATGTTTGATCACTGGTACATAAATGCTTTTTGACAATAGTAACTTATGAAGCCATCTATACACAAGGTACGGGGTCACACTGCTGGGAAGTATCTCATTTGGAATTTGAACCAAGGCCTTCCTGACTCCAAATCCAGCATTCAATCTACTCTACCAGGTTACCTTTTAGCTATGTAAAAGTGGACTTGTAGGTGGGTTCCTTTGCATTGGCAGTATTCAAGTAGGGACATTTTAGGTGTTTTGGTGAGGATTTAGTGAGGATTGCTTAAGGGATCTGGGTCTAGCCTTGCAGTTCCTTCCAACTTGAAAATCTTTTGATTCTTTGTTTAAGGGGATTTCTTATCCAGATACAGGTTGGATTGAATGGTCACTCAGAACCTTATAATTCTGTGGCTTTATATTTACATGATTGGGGATATTTTTCCAAGTGTGAGTTGCATCAGGTGGCCATAGATGTTCTCATTCAACTCTGAGAGTCTGAGTGGAGGAGATTTAATTTGTGTTAGAGAAGAGAGTATCGATGCTGATTAAAGCAATTCATTTCAACTGGACAAGTATTTTTTACATATCTCTCATTATTATAGGGTTTTTAGTATTATTTAGGTAGGAAATGGCTATTATGTGCCAGGAACTCTGGTAGAATGCATAGACTAAAAAAAAATAACAAACAGAAAATAGGAAAAAAAGAAAAAAAAAAAAAAAGAAAGAAATAGTTCTTGCCCTCAAGGAGTGGGATCAAATAAGATCATCCTATTTCCTTCTTTTTCTACTTCTAGATCTTGTGAAAAAAAAGAGATTCCCTCATTCTGAGAGCACTCTCCTTCTTCTCCTACTGATCTCCCTGACTTCATTTAAATCTCAATTGAAATTCCATCTTCTACAGGAAGCCTTCCCTAAATACTCTTAATTCTATTGTCTTCTTTCTGCTAATTATTTCCTATTTGTCTTGTATGTATCTTACTTTGTCTATATTTGTTTGCATATTGTCTCTCTTGTTAATCCTCAAGTTTCTTGAGAGCAGGAGCTGTCTTTTGCCTTTTTGTATCTTTAGCAGTTAATATAGTGCCTGGAATATAGTTTATTGATTGATTGGTCATCTCCAAGAATAGAACATGTCAAATGAGGTGGAGTAGAGATAGATAAAAAAGAAATAAAGTCAATTTTAAAATCCTTAAAGACTAGGGTTAAATGATTTTTAGAGGGACTCTACCTCTGAGTGAGGGAGCAAGGACTACTCTGTATTGCAACTTCAGCAGAATTTGAGAATTGATTTTATTTTTGACTCATTGTTTAATCAAAGGAAAGCTCTTCTTTCCTTTTTTGGTCTCAGTTTCCCCATCTTAACTTAACAAGAAAACATAGTCATAGAACCTTATTAACAATGTTGGAACACTAGGATACTGTAAATTGATGCAATTCAGAATAGTAAAAATATGAGTGAGATGAGTGTATCAGGGAATAATTATCTTTCCAATACTTAGGAAATATATTTAAAAGTCAAATGTAGACATCTGTCCATTTGCCTTCTTTTCTGGAAATGAAATGTATCAGGAGACCCACCTTTTACTGAGAAGAGAAAAGGAACTCTTCGTTTTTTCTTAATGTAGAGTAGTAGAGACAGATGCAGTCCCAAAGGGGTTGAGGTTGGGCTGAATAATTTCACCCCAGAACTGCTGTCATGACAGAAGGCAGGAGTTTTGAATTCCCAGTGATCTAGCTGATTTGGACTAATTGGACTATCCAATGGCTCTATATTGAGTTATAGACCTACTCCTTTGGTATTACTAAAATATTATTTTTCTACTTTCTCAGAATAAATGTCATGAGTGTTGTGCCTCAGTTTCCCTAAACTGTTTTGCCTCAGTTCCTTTTATTGTCCTGCCTAAATCTCCCTGGTTGCAACACCTCCCCCTACTGCTCATTAGGACTGAGATAATTAGGGCTGTGGCGACTCTGGCATTCCAAAGGATAAAACTCCAAATGTCCTATCTCAGATACCTAATTGGCATTGTCTACCTCTATCTCTTCTGACTTCCTGGTTCTACTTTGACTATCTCCTTTACTCCCAATTTATAAGAATTTATGGTCCTACTCCCCATTCTGTCAGAATCAAATTGATGGTCCATTCCTGCTCTCAGTGCTCGGACTCTGCCACGGCCTCTGTCTACCCTGGTCACTTAGAGCCAGGTATATATATATATATATATATACATATATATATATATATATATATATTTCATAGGAACTTCACATTTCCTGCTGGATGCTTTGAGACATCAGCCTGGGGGCAACATGCCCCCAGCACAATATATCCCTCTCAAATAAATTATTAAAAAATTCTCTAATCTCTATCTTGCTTCAATTTCTCCAGCATTACATGAGAAACTTGTAGATAAGGAATATTTGTCAATGTATGAGAGGTTTGGATATTTTCTCACAAAGGAGGAAATTCCTTCCACCTATGCAAATTTCCTTTCCTACAACTTAAAGTATTAGTGAATTGCCTAGAACACACAGCCAGTATGTGTCAGAAGTAGGATCTCAGGATTTTTTTAATTCCATAAAATCATAGTTGTTGTTATTCAGTCATTTCAGGCATGTCTGACTCTCTGTGACCCTATTTAGGATTTTTTTGGTTTGCCATATCCTTCTTCAACTTCTTTTCCAAATGGAGAAACTGAGGCAAACAGGATTAAGTGACTTTTCCAATAAGTGTCTGAGGTTGGACTTGAGCTCGGGGAGATGAGTTCCTGACTCCAAGGCCAGTTTTCTTTCTATTGTGCCATATAATAGCAGACCAAAAAAATGGGGATTGTTATATGTACATTACTTACTTTGCATAATTTTTTTAAATTATAGCTTTTTGTTGACAAAACATATGCATGGGTAATTTTTCAACATTGACCCTTGCAAAAATTTCTGTTCCAACTTTTCCCCTCCTTTCCTCTACCCCCTCCCCTAGATGGGAGGTACTCTCATACATGTTAAATATGTTAAAGTATATGTTATATACTTTATACAATATACATATACATATTTATACAGTTGTCTTGCTACACAAGAAAAATCAGATCTAGAAAGAAGGTAAAAATAATCTGGGAAGAAAAACAAAGATGCAAGCAAACAATAACAGAAAGAGTGCAAATGCTATGTTGTGGTCCACACTCACTTCCCAGTGGAACTGATTTGGATCCTCTCATTGTTGAAGATAGTCACTTCCATCAGAATTGATCATCATACAGTATTGTTGTTGAAGTGTATAATGATCTCCTGCTTCTGCTCATTTCACTCAGCATCAGTTCATGTAAGTCTCTCCAGGCCTTTCTATATTCATCCTGCTGGTCATTTCTTACAGAGCAATAATATTCCATAACCTTCATATACCACAATTTACTCAGCCATTCTACAATTGATGGGCATCCACTCAATTTCCAGTTTCTGGCCACTACAGAGAGGGCTGCCACAAACATTTTTGCACATATGGGTCTTTTCCCTCCTTTAAGATCTCTTTGCGATATAAGCGCAGTAGTAGCACTGTTGGATCAAAGGGTATGTATAGTTTGACAACTTTTTGAGTATAGTTCCAAATTGCTCTCCAGAATGGTTGGATCCGTTCACAACTCCACCAACAATACTTTGCATGATTGTTGGAGGAAAGGGAAATGCATTATAAACCTTAAGTCATTTGTAAGTGAGCAATTTTCTATGTTACAAACTTTGGCAAAACCCGTGCTGTCATATAAATGAGCTGTGAACTAATGACCAGAACTAATGAGAGACAGAAAGTACACTGGAAAGACTAGAGGGAGAGGCAGAAGTCCTGGATCCAAATGCTACTTACTCTCTAGGTAGTCTTGAGCAAATTACATCTCTTCTCAAGACCACCACTTCCTCATTATGGGGTTTGAATTGGATGATCTCTAAGTATCCTTTCAACTCTAATTCTGCTCCAACATGTAGCAGCAGTAGCAATCATTGCAACTTCATCATCTTACCTCTAGTCCAGGATAGAATTCTTCCTTACGTCATTTAGATGATTGTAAAATTTATTTCTACATTTGGTGCTAAACTTGACATTTTAAAACAATAGTAACAACTCACATTTGGATGGCACTTTAACATTTACAAAGCACCTTCCTCACATCAGTGCTGAAATGTGGTACTACAAGTAGTTAGCTTTGTTTTACTGGTGATTTAACTCCTCACCTGTGGCCCCAGAAGGTTGATGTGGCTTGTGTATGGTAATATGGTTAAGTGGATTCAAATACAACTTTCCAGTGACTCCAAGTGCAGTATTTTTGGCTACCTTTTGCTGGGAATATGAATATGGAAAGGGCATAGGATTTAGAGGCAGTAGACTGAATTCAGGTTAGAACTCCAACCTGTATTAGCTTCATGTCCTAAGTCAATCATTTAGCTCCAGTTTCCTCCTCTGTCAGATGGGAATAATAATATTTATCCTGCAATATTGCCTAGAATTATTGCAAGAAAGTGCTTTGTAAGCTTTGGGACTTGAGGTCTCGATTTCCTTCTTTGGGATTCAGTTTCTTGATTGTGAAAATTAGGAAGTGGGACTAAGTGACTTTTAGGTTTGAATCTGTGACCCTAAACTATAAAGTACTATGTCATTATTATGATATTATTTCCCACTTAAGATCTGGGGGCTGTGTGGTACTTGGTTTCATAGAAATTAGAGCTAAAAGAAAGACTTTGGAGGTCCTTGATTGGAGCCCCCTCGTTTTAAAGATAAGGAAACTGAAATACAGAGAGATGAAATGATTTATTCAGAGTCACACAGATAATAATAACACTAATAATAATGGCTAACATTTACACATCACTTACTATATGCCAGGCACCATGTCAAGCACTTTGCAATTATTTCCTCATTTGATTCTCACAACAACCTTGGTGGGGAGGGGGGGAAGGGGAGAAGGGGAGAGAGAAGAGGAAATAGGTGCTATTATTTCCCCATTTTACAGATGAGAAAACTGAAGCAAACAGAAGTTAAGTGAGCTTCTCAGAGTCACACAGCTAGGAAGTGTCTGAGGTAGGATTTGAACTCAGATCTTCCTGACTCCACATTTAACACTTTAGCTACTGTAGTACCAGATAACTAAAGTTGAGTTAATGGGTTCACAGCCATATTCAGGTAATTTTTACATCTTTCTACTTGGTCAAATCAGGGCTTCATGTTTCTTATTTATAAAATTTATACACATGTATAAAATATACTTATATATTAATATACACACACATATGTGTTTAGGTAAATGTGTATGTACATATATGTGTATGTTATGTATGCACATGTACATATATACACATATACATAAACATCTCCACACATATATACATCTACCCTTTGAGCCAGTGATACTACTACTGGGTCAGTATTCCCAAACAGATCAAAGAAAGGAGAAAAAGATGCATAGTGCCTGGCATATAGTAATCCTCCAAAATAAGTTAAAGGAAAGAACATAAACATCATAGATATCTGGTCAATATTTGTTGATGAAATATTTTAGACCACTAGAAAATGTGAAAATGTACCATTTGTTATTATTCCTTTCTTCTCTACCCTCTTTTCTCCTCCACATTCACTCTCTTCTTCACCTTTCTCTACCCCCAACATCATTTTGACTCTACTCAGGTACTGAGCATTGTGCCATAGACATGTTTAAGAATTTATGAGAATGGCTTAGAGTCAGAATCTGATGAAATATTTATTTGTTTCCATGATATTTATATGTTTCCAAGGGGGTATCAATTTCAATCTCTCCATCTCTAGGTCTTTCTAAGAGGCGCCTGTCATTGCAACACGAAGGATCTCATACTGAGAGATAAGACACAGCCAGAGAGCTAGCCAACATTCGTTGAGCACCCACTGTGCTCCAGGCCCTTTCTTACAACAAAACAAGGCAAGTAATCATCAAAATATTTTGGTGCTGGTTTAGAGATAAAGAGGATCAGTGGAACAAATTATGTGCAATATACAGAAGCAAGTGATCATAGTAATTAGTGTTTGATAAATCCAAAGATCCCAGCTAGGACTCATTATACAGCAAAAATTGCTGGGAAAACTAGAAAACAGTCTGGCAGAAGCTAGGTATAGACTAATATCTCATTCCAGAAAACAAAATAATCTCCAAATGGATACACAACTTATATTTAAAGGGTGATATCGTTAAGTCAATTAGAGTGGCAAGGGAAAAATAGACAGAGGAAGAGTTCATTACCAAACAGGAAACATAGAAGATCACAAAAGATAAATTGGACAAAAGACAAATATGTAATTTGATTACGTAAAATTTTTTAAAAGTGTACAAACAAAACCAATGAAAAGAAAATTAGTAAAGAAGCAGCAAATGAGAAAATCTTTCAGCAAATTTCTCTGATAAATGATCTCATGTAAGATATATATATATATATGTATATATATATATATACATATGTACACATATATAGAGAGAATTAATCAAGTATATAAGAATAATAACCATTCTACAATCAACAAATAGGTAAAGGATATAAAGAGGCAGTTTTTAGAAAAAGAAATCCAAGTTATCAATAGCCACATGAAAAAAATAATGCTTTAAATCACTAATAATTGGAGAAGCATAAATAAAAACAAAACTCTGGGATTCTATTCCATGCCTTTTAAATCAGCAAAGTTTGCAAAAATCAAAAATGACAAATGCTGGAGGAGTTGTGGGAAAAGAGATACATCAATGCATCCAACCATTCTGGAAAGTGATTTGAAACTGTGCCCAAAAAGCCATTATACTCTCTCTGACTCTGTGTGTGTGTGTGTGTGTGTGTGTGTGTGTGTGTGTGTGTGTGTGTGTGTGTGTGTGTGAGAGAGAGAGAGAGAGAGAGAGAGAGAGAGAGAGAGAGAAGCACACAGAGAGAAACAGAGATACAGAGAGGGATGGACAGAGAGAGAGACACAGAGAGATACTACTACTGCCTCTATATTCCCAAAGAGATCAAAAAAAGCGGAAAAAGATCCACACGTTAAAAAAAAAATTATAGTAGTTCTTTTTGTGGTGGCAAAGAATTGGAAATTGAGGGGAAGACCCCAAATTGGAGAATTATGGAATATTATTATGTATTGTGCTATAGGAAATGATGGTGGTTGATGGTTTTGGAAAAACCTGGCAAGACTTATACAAACTGATGAGAGAAAAATGAACAGAAGCAGAAGAACAATTTATCTAACAATAGCAATATTGTAAAGGCAATCAACTTAGACAGTCTTAAGTATACTGATAAATGACATGCTCAACACAATTCCAGAATATTCATGATTAATATGCTACTCACCTCTAGATATAGACATGATAGATTCAATATTCACTGCCTTTTTTAATGTTGTCAAATTTGGGAATTAATTTTGCTTAAAGAATTTTGTCTATTATTTTCTCAATGGGTAGGAAAGGGTAGGAAAGAGAGAAGGAAGACTTTCATTAATAGAAAAAAGCACAAGGCATGTGGTCAGTGAGAAAAGGGGAAATTTTAAAAACAAACAAACAAACTAGAAGGTATAGCTCTCTATCCCAAAAGTCTTAGAGTGTCCACTTAGGAAGATAGAGACTAAATTCATGAAAATTCCTGCTGAACAGGAATGAGCTAAGCAGAAGTACATTCATATAATTTTAAAATGCTACAGATTATACTGGACAGAGAAGTAGTCCTGGAGTCAGGGGTCCTGGATTTGAATCCTGACTCCGTAACTTACTCCAGGTCAGAGAAAGAACAGCAGGTCTGAAGTCCTAAGTTCAAATCCTACCTACAAAGTTTACAATCTGTGTGACCTTGAGCAAATGGCTTATCTGCCATAAGTTTCCTTATTGGTAAAATGAGGTTGCAGGAAACCTTGGAGGTTCCTTCAGATCTATGTTTATGATCTATGATCATCTATTTTTTAATATAAAGAAGTTGATATTTGTTAGAAGTTCTAAACTTGGGATTCAGAAACTTATTTTGTTTTGTCTTATAAAAGTTGACAACTATTTTATTAGAATGTGTTTCCTTTGTAGTTCTATTTATTTTATTTTTTGCATTTAAAAACATAATTCTGAGGAGTTCACCAGACTGGCAAAGATTTCCATGACCTATAAAAGGGAAGAATCCTTACTTTAAGTCAAAGCTTCTTAAACTGTGGGTCTTGAGCCCATATGAGGTTGTGTAACTGAAGGTGGGGACTGGGAAAAATTTGGCAACAGTAAAAGATTTCTGAATACAATAACCAAAAATTAGTTCAAAATCAAATGTGTAATGAACTCAACGTGTTTCTAGCAGAAGTTGACTATGTTGCATTGGGTGACTTCACTGCAGCCTTGGTTCTGTACACATAGCAGGTGCACTTTGCACTACACATGCACAAACACTGCCAGAAACACCTTGGCTCAGATTCTAGATGGGGGTCACATAAAATGTTCTCTGTTGAAAGGGGGTCATAAGTGGAAAAAGTTTGAGAAAGCCTGCTTTAAGTAACCAAAGTCTCTTCCAAATCTCAATACTTAGAAGATGAAGGAAGACAGAAAATAACCTTCCCAGGACCATCAAGTTGGGCTGTTGCCTAGGGTTGTGATATTGGAAAATGGCTCTGAGACTGAGTATTTATTGAACATCTCTTAGGAATTGTCCTCAGTGATCCAACAATGTGATCTTGTACTGTTATATATAGGTATGTGCAGAAAAATAAGGTAGTGTACCTCCCACCGTGGAGTCAATAGTGTAGTAGCTATAACTGATACTGTATCTCATCCAACTGACTACAATATAAGGGAAGAATATTAAATGACTTGTCCAGCATCCCACAGGTGGTACAGCAATATAACAGCTTCTGACTCTAAATTCAATACTCTTTCCACCAAATTATCTTATTTTAAATCATCTAATATTTGTATGTATTTCTTATTTGGCTCCGTCTTTACCTCTGTAGCATCTGGCACAATGGCTTGTAACCTAGGGGACTCACTTTGGAGCCACAATGCAGTTCTGCACTTCATAGTCTAAATTCGGCTTCTTAAACTTTTTCCACTTGTGACCCTTTTTCAACTGAGAAATTTTTATAACACCCAGTCTCTAATCTGAGTCGAGATGTTTCTGGCAACATTCATGCATTCAATGGTCCAAAGTGCACATTTCTGTGTTGTTCAAAACCAAGGCTGCAGTGAAGTTGGGCAATACAACACAAGCAAGCACTGCCAGAAATACCTCAGGTTCATTGTGCCCTTGATTTTGAATTAATTTTTGGTCAATGTGTTTAGAAATGTTTCACTGTTGCCAAATTTTTTATAACCCCTACATTCAATTACAGGACCCCATATAGGCTTCAACCAACAGTTTGAGAGGCCTTGGTCTAAAAGAATTGGCTGGAGCATTGAGGGTTTGAGTGGCTTGCCCATGGTCACAAAATCAGTATTTACAAATAACAATAGCTAGCATTTATAGAATGCATTCATATATTATCTCTTGTGATTCTCACAACATCTATTATTATCCCCATTTTACATATTAGGAAACTGAGGTGGAGAGAAGCTAAATGATTTGTCTGGGTTCACATAACTAGTAACTATCTTTGACAGGATTTGAATAATGGTCTTTCTGACTCAAACTCCAATGTTCTGGCCACCAGAGCTTTGAGGTTTTTCCCCACCTATTGTTGATATTTGATCATTTCAGTCTCTCCTACTCTTCATGACCTCATTTGGGATTTTTTTTTTTCAAAAATACAAGAGTGGTTTGCCACTTCCTTCTCTAGTTCATTTGATGGCTGGGGAAACTGAGGCAAACAGGATTAAGTGACTTAGAACTTGCCTAGTGTCACACAGTTAGTAAGTATATGATTTGATTTAAACTTCTTCCTGACTGCACCACACCTATTTACCTACCTACCTACCTGGCTTGAAAGTAAGATAATAACATAGCTCCTTCTATTCAAAATCAGCCTCTAAGAACTATGTTTCACTGCCATTCTCCTTGAATATAGTGGGATATCTATGAACCAGTTAATGCAATGAAATGTCTTCCTGGTAGAATCCCCACATGCTTATAGTTGATGGCAGACAAAGCAAAAAACCAAAACCCAATCATCACAACTGTCATACCTCCAAAACAATTAGCATCCCATCCTGCAGATTATTCTTAAATGGGACACCAATCCTTTCAACCAAAGAATTATCAGTGGCACATTTGCTAACAGCATAATTTTGCAGCCTGAGTGAAATACAGCTTTCATAGAATTACTGATTTACTATACATCTCATCCTAAGAGCAGGACTGTCAGGTACAGACTAGGCAACAGTTAGCAAAAATCCAGCTTTTCTTCTCTTAAGCAAAAACTTTCTCCTCTTCTAAAAGACACATGTACTTGAGAGACAGACACCTGCCTTTTTATGGATGATAATATAGCCTGTGGTTCATAACCACATACCTTCTTTCAAAAGGACTCGGGGTTCTGCCCTTTATTTGGCTGTTTTACAGTAGTCCCTTTTCAGGGGGTCAAGGTTGGCTTCCCCCTCATTCCCCACCAGATCAAAGGAGCAGAAACCCTAAGAACCACACATCTCCCACTGAGCTACACAGACCTGGAATTCCCATTGCCAATTAAAAGATCCCTCCCCAATAGCTCTCCCTGTGGGCCTCTTCTATAGCAAGTTCCTTCTCTCTCCCTCTCTTTCTCTTTTTTCTTTCTCCCCTGTTTTCCCCCTCCAGGAGTTTCCTACACATTCAGGACCAAACAAGCAATGAGAACTCTTCTGTGCCAAGTGTGGATTAGATCAACTCTGTGGGGAAGAAGGTCTGAAATATCTGGGCTCCATTGTGTGTGTGCGTCTTGCCTTTTGCTTGGCCAAACTGTTTATAGTTTCCTTTTTGCTCATTTATTTCATGCTGTGGAATTATACATGGTCTGTAGCTGTGGTAGCAGCATCTTAGGGCTCTGGGTGTGTTCTATGGGGGGAGGGAAGCAGACCTTAGAGACCTGGAGTCCAACTTTTGTTACAAAGCCTTACCTTTAAAATTCTGTACTCCAGTAAGTACTTGTCATGCTCCTGGTTTAACTGAGAAACTACCAAAAATAGTCCTTTAGTTCCCCATCTTAGTTCCCCTTTTGATTTTCTCCTTCATGAGAGACATAGGATAAGTAGAAAGGTGGCTGACGGGGGGATCTGAAGACCACAAATGTCTCTGAATTCCCCTACATCCCAGGCCTGGCTGAGATTTTATCTGTAAAATATGGAAAATATATTGGATAAGAGGTTTTTAACCCTTCTTGTGTCATAGATCCCTTTGATGATCTGGCAAAGTCTATGGACACCTCAGAACAATATTTTTAATAATAGTATTTTATTTTTCCAAATACATACAAAGAGAGTTTTCAACATTCACCTTTGGAAAATCTGGTGTCCCAAAATTTTCTCCTTCTCTCCTCTCTGTCTCCCCTCTCTCCAAGACAGCAGACAATCCAACATAGGTTAAACATGTGCAGTTCTTCTAAATATATTTTCATATTCATCATGCTGTACAAGAAATATCAAAAGGGAAAAATGAGAAAGAAAAAAAACCACGCAACAACAATAACAAAAAAACATGAAAAAACTATGCTTTGATTTGCATTCAGTCTCCATAGTTCTGTCTCTGGATGTGAATGGTACTTTCCATCCCAAGTCTATTGGAATTGCCTTGAATCACCTCACTGCTGAAAAGAGCCAAGTCCATCACAGTTGGTCATCACATAATTTTGTTTTTATTGTGTACAATGTTCTTTTAGTTCTGCTCACGTCACTCAGTTTCAGTTCATGTAAATCTTTTCAGGCTTTTCTGAAATGAGCTTGCTCATCATTTCTTAAAGAAAGAACAATAATATTTCATTACATTCATATACCATAAGTTATTCAGCCATTCCCCAACTGAAGAGCATTCACTCAATTTCCAGGCAGAACAATATTTTGTAACGTAGAATAAACTACCTAAGATTACAAAAGAACCCAATTTTATTGAACTAGCTATAAAAATCAAGTTTACAGAGCCCAGGTTAAGGACCCCTCAGTGAATAGTAAGGGTTCTTCCAGGGCTAACATTCTATTAGGGAGGCAATGTTTTACTTGCTTGATTGGGGCCAGAGGTCCCAGATTCTCACGGTATTCTGTCACTACTTATGTGATGCACAAATCTCTTAATCGCTCTAGGGCTCAGTTTCCTCATTTATAAAACAAAGAGGTTGAACCAAAATAATTTGTAAGGTGCTTCCCCACTTTAAATCTGTTATTTTGTGGCTCTAAGGTTTTAAGAAGTTGAGGAACAAGTGACTACTTTGATTCTGTGGCACATATATACATAGCAAAGTATGCAAGGATCATGAAGCTTAAGAATCTGTCTTGGGCAATTGTGTGTGTGTGTGTGTGTGTGTGTGTGTGTGTGTGTGTGTGTGTGTGTGTGCGCAAGTATAGAGCAAGTAGGTGATACAGTGGATAGAGTGTAGCCAGAAGTCACTTTCCTACATTCAAATCCAGCCTCGGACACTAGCCCTTAACCCAATTTATCTCAGTTTCCTCAGCTATCAATTGAGCCACAGAAGAAAATAGTAAAATATCTCTGTCAAGAAAACCCCAAATGGATTTTGGATGATGACTTTAGCTTTTGGCTCACAACCAAATACCTTCTTTACAACATGAGTGAAACACAGCCTTTTCAAAATTACTGGACATCTCATCCTATGAGCAAGACTGTCAGGTATAGACTAAGTTACAATTAGCAGAGAATCCAACTTCTCTTTTCTCAAACAAAAACTTTCTCCTCATCTTTCAAGGCTTGGTCATAGTAGTTGGACACAGCTGAAATGATTGAGTAACATATATATGTGCGTGTGTGTGTCTGTGTGTAAATATATACATATTCACATATTTAAGTGTATATATAATATATATATATATATTCATATATATGTGTGAATATATAAACACATATGTGCATACATTAAAGATGAATATATACATATCATTGTATGCTATGGTATGCTATAATATAGTATAATAGCAAAATATAGTATATATGACATAATATAGTATATCATAGTATACTATAATATAGTATAGTAGTATTAGTATGTATAGTATACTATACTGTAATATACTATAATAACATATGCAGTATAATATAACATAATATTTTTAAAATATATTACATATAATCTATAACATAATATTTAGATATATGTGTATGGGTATATACATTTATATTTATAAACAAATAATATTCATAAAACCTAGTGTTAAGAGATGCTTTTCATTATTTTTCTTCCCATTTTTCATTCTCCTTATACCTCTCTTCCCTTCATATGCTCTTCAATCCAGGGCCTGTAGGCTCCTTGGAGCTCTTAAAGCATGCACTCCATATCCTGACTTGGGAGTTTTTACTGACTGTCCTCCATATCTGGATCATAGTTCCTCCTCATCCCCACCCTCTGGCTCTCTACTTTCTCTGACTTCCTTAAAGTCTCAGCTAAAAATGTTGTTTGTCCTTCATTCTTGAAGAGAACTATGACATTAGGAAAGTGAGGCTGGGACACTCAGGTGAATGGGATTTCAGTGATAGAGGGCTGTGCAAAGTCAGCTAAAATACTCTCATCTGAAAGGAGATGTTCCTAAGCTCTCCTTAATCTCTGGGCCTTCCTTCTGAGATCCTCTCCAGTTTAACCAGTATAAATCTTGAACATGATGGTTTGCTTATTATTTCCTTTATTAGACTGTGAGCTCCTTGAAAGTAGGAGATATGTTTTGCCTTTCTTTGCACTTAACACAGTGCCGGGCACTTAGTAAGCACTTGATAAATGCTTGTTGCCTTGACTCGATTTTAGTTCTGCTCTCATTGAGATGTAACCCTTCCCTAAGAACTTCCACAAGAGTTTGGAGAGAAGGCAGAATGGTATAGGTAAAGCTCTGGACTTGAAGTCAGGAAGGCAGGGATTCAAATCCTACCTACTATACTAGGCAGCTCTGGGACCCTGGGCAAGACATGATCCTCTTGGAATCTCAATTTCCTCATCTACAAAATGAGAGAGTTTGACTAGATGGCCTCAGAAACTCCTGCCAGCTCTAAATCTTATGGGAGAGTGGAGACACCATTCCAGCAGAGGACTCTGGACACATAATTAACAATCCAGGGAACAGGAGATTGCTTTGAGATAATGTAGGATTTTAGGCCTGTCTTGGAAGTTGGGGGCATATAAATTCCTTCTATAGGAAACTTTTTCCAACTCCTCTTAATTCTAGTACATTCTCTTTATTAATTATTTCCTATTTATCCTTCATATAGTTTATTTTGTATATATTTCTTTGCATGTTGACTCCCTCATTAGGTTGTAAACATTTTTTTACTTTTTATTGTTTTCCTTTATTCTGATTATACATATACATTAATTTTTTTTCAAAATACATGAATAATGGGAGAGAAAAATCAGAACAAAACAGAAAACCACAAGAGAAAAAAAAAGAAAAAGAAAAAAGTGAATCTACTATATGTTGATTTGCATTTATTCTCCATAGTTCTCTCTCTGGATGCAGATGGCATTTTCTATCCAAAATTTATTGGTATGGCCTTGAATCACTGAACATACTCCCTTGAAATCTATTCATGAATCTTGAGGTTAAGAACCTTGGTCACAGCATCAGGAAGACCTGGATATCCGCCTCACTTAGTACCCACTCAGGCTGTATTATTGTGGCAACTTCTCGGGGCCTCAAGACATTTTCTAAGACTCCAAAGGAGTTAGCCATATGCTTCTGTGGAAGTCATTGTCTTGGTGGGAGTTCTATATATCAATGAAATAGCAGGTTTGAGCCATCCTCATTCCCCCAGCGGAAAAATGCCTTGTTTATATTGTTCTTTGGGGTGTGTTTAAAGTCTTAATTATATTTAAAGGTAATCTAATGAGGTTTTTTTTTCTTCTTGCTGAAAATAGTTTTAAAATATGATGCACTTGGAGTCAAAAGATGTTTTCATTTGTGATATGTTCATCCTGTTTTTGAGGACAGGTTCTAATGATAATTGTTCATAAAACATTTTTGAAAATTTACAGAAGAAAAGATGAGTGGATGAGAGGATTGTTGCTTTTCCCTGGGTTCCACTTTACCGTGACTTCAAGAATGAAAACACAGAACTTGTTGTACCAGAAGCCCCTACTAATGAATATCCTATGAAATTCATCCACAGGCATCATTAACTTTGTGCTCTATTTGTACATCTGAGGTTATCAATTCAAGGAAATGTTTTCCCTCACTTGCCTTTCAAGAGATGGTATGTATAGGAAAGAGAGTGCTATATTCAGAGGGAGGAGATGTGGGGTCTAATGGCTGTTTATAATAATGATGATGATACTTTAATAGAGTGCCTTAAGGTATACAAAGTGTTTAATAAATATTATTTCATCTCATTCTCACAATAATCCTATAAGAGGCAGGTGCTATTGTTAGCCCCAATTTATAGATGAGGAAATGAGGCAGGCAATAGTTAAGTGATTTGTCCAGGATCACATAGCTAGAAAGTGATGAGTCAGGTTATAAACTTGGGTCATCTTGACTCTAAGTAGTAAGATATTGCATCTATGACTTGTATTTTCAGATTATAACCTTAAAAGGCCTTGAGAAGGGGGGCTGTTTGTGTGTTTGTGTGTTTGTGTGTGTGTGTGTGTGTGTGTGTGTTGTGTGTGTAGGATTTGGATCTTCTCTACACAACTGGACTCATTTCAATGAATGTCCTGGCTTGCACAGCAACAACAAAATACAAGTTTAGAGAAACCCAATGCGCAACTGAAACAGGAATTTAGAGACACAGCATGAAACTCTGTCATAAAGAATTTGACTAGGAGACTTGAAGGAAAGAATCCCTTATGTTGGGGAGAGAGTGGGAGGGAAGTAATTCTAAGAGTCTCCACTCCTTGCCTTATTTGATGGCTAGAACCCCCAATAGTAACACTAGCAGTTGTGGGAACTAACTTAAATCTGAGAAACTCAAGTAGCTCCCTGACCCTCCTTCCTGCTGCACCCCACATTTCTCTTAGAGATTTCTTCTCAAAGGTGTGTTTGGGCACCCTACTGCTTTGCTGGCAATGTAAGGTTCTTAGACCTCATTCATTCAGTCCATTCTGTTTGCCTTGAGCACTAGTCATAGGAGCTGGGTTCCCATACCCACCCTTCAAGACCAGTTGTTCAGAATCAACCCGTCAGGTTCCAATGACCACTTTCTCTTCTTAATCTGGTTATTGTCTGAAGCTAGATTCATGATGGTGTGTTATTTATTTCCCTGATGCAAAGAAAGTAGATCATAGCCTGTACAAACTTTAATTAAAGGAGGGCAGCCAAGTGGAATTCATTCTTGGCTTTTGATAGTTTTCAAATGAGAATTTTATTGCATATTAATGAGCACTAATTGCCATTTGTGACTGGCATTTATGGAAATTACACATGTGTGATTTGCATAATAGAATGTAAGTCCAACTCTGAGACTTGTACAAGTTTGTGTGTGTGTGTGTGTGTGTGTGTGTGTGTATGTGTGTGTGTGTGTATACTTATCCCAATGCCCAAGTCCAGTAGTTCTCAAACTTTTTTGGTCTCAGGACCCCTTTTACACTCTTCTAAGTTATCGAGGACCCCTATCCCCCAAAGAGCTTTTATTTATGTGGGTTATTTGCTGTATTTGAAACTAAAACTTCTCAGGGTAACTGTGAAAATGGTTTTGTCTCAGGGTTCTCTGCACCATTCTGAAAACCACTGTCCTAGTCAATGAAAGTAACTGCAAAGATGAACAGATCTCTGAGATCCTTCCATGAGACAGCTTTTAGCAGAGCAGTGATTCATAGCCCAGTTCGTGTGATCTTGCTCATACATACCTGAACTCTGTGGAGGAGGGAGTCAGTAGAACATGTTACTGCAGGTCTGTGAAAGCAGAAGATGTCCCTGTAGTCACTGTCCTATAACAGCTCTCTATCTTCTGAGTTCAGGCTGGGAATTAGGCTCAGCCCCACTTCATTCTTCAGTGTTGAAGGTATGTTCTGAGGTTCCTAAAAACTAAAAAAAAAAAAAAATCAGAAAAGCTTCACTCTTCAAAACCATGCTGACTATCTTTGATTTTGACAAAATCACATTAAGAGGAAAGAACCCAAATTTTTACTTTAAAAGTCTTGATTTTTTCAAGATGTGCAGTGAAATGGGAAAAGGAAAAGAGAAGGCAACAAGTATTTATTAAGCAATTATTATGTGCAGGGATGGTGCTGCTCTTTACAAGTATTATCTCATTTGATCCTTACAAAAATTCTAGGATGTATTATACCCATTTTACGGTCGAGGAAACCAAGGCAGAGATTAAGTGACTTGCACAAAGCTATAAAATGTCTGAGATTGGATTTTAGCTCAAGCTTTCCTGATCTTAGGTTCAACACTCTATTCATAGTGCCATCTAACATTGTTTGTTCTTCTTGAAGAAGACAAAATGACATCAGAAAGGTGATGTCTTAAGTTGCAAGTGAATTGGATTTAAGTGAAAGAAGGCTATGAAAAGTCACCAGCCTCACTCACTTCTCTTTTCCAGAGACATCTGAATGAGGTGGCAAAATATTGCTCAGAAGGACTGGACATGGCCCCAGAAGCAGTGGGAGACCCTGGCCTTTCTATTTCTCAATTTGTCTGAGGCAACATCCATTCAGTGATTAAAGGCTAAGTGAGAAATGAAGCAAAAGAAGTGAAGTCTAACTCGTTGAACCTATATTGGATTAATTGCTGTCTAGGGGAGGGGTAGAGAGGGAAGGGAGGAAAAAATTTTTTGGAATACAAGGTTTTATGAAGATGAATGCTGAAAACTAGTTTTGCACGTATTTTGAAAATAAAAAGCTATTATTTAAAAAAAAATAAGGCCTAGTTTGACTTCATAGAAGAATCAGTCTGAAAGGGGAAGACCCTCAGTTTCTGTTCAGAACAGAAAAATAATTGCTATTTATACCCAATCTGAGCCATCAAAACCCAAACAATGACCACCTAGCATTAGATTTAGCTTTAAAGAGCTGTGCTTCAGATCTTCAGTTCTGCTTTGAATCCTTTTTGTGACTTTGGGCTTTACCTTTTTGGATCTAGGTTTAATTTTTTTTTTCATCTATAAAAAGAGAGAGATGGCCTTTGAGGTTGTTTCTAATTTTAAAATTATAATCTTATGATCTTCAAAAAGATAGAAGGATCACTAAAGTTGAATGCCTTAGTATCATATCAAAGATTCCTAGATATACAGGGGTTGTGCTCCCTGCATAATTCTTCAGATTCCTGAGTATTCAGGTCACTGACGGGTTCCAACCCATTTGGGTGCTCTGTTGGCTTGATATACTCCGTCTAGTCTCCTGTCTAGAGGATTTAGTGAATTATCAAATGAGATAATATTTGTAAAGCACCTAGCATGAAATAGCTGCTATATAAATGCCCATTCCCCTATCCTACTCCACACTCTTCTCTCTTTACATCAGTTCTTTGGAACCGGATTCCTGCCTCTTTGTCCCAGTTTCACTCTAAGTCCTTAGTACTGGCTGATGTCCCTGACCCCTCTGCTTGAATGCTTGGATCTCTTCCAATCATCTGATCAGTCCCTACTTGAATCAATACCCTCGATCTTGGACTCTGTTTGGACTTTGGTTAATGTCTCACCATCTCCACTGATGTCCTGATCTCCTGATTTTGGATACATGTTATAGACTTTCATTTCCATGTCATTATGCTAAGATAGAACAGATCTCTGGCTATGTTTAGATTTGTATTTTATCTTACCCAGTCATGCTTAGATTCCTGGATTTCTGGTAGCAGTTATTTCCAGTTTACTACTTCTTGCTCCAGCTAAGTGCTCAATTATGATAATAAAGATGGCTAAGCAATATAGAATTATAAAATGAATTCTAGACTTGGAATTAAGATACCTGGCCTTGAATCCTATCTCCAATATTTACTAGTGGTTGGATCATGGGTAAATTACTTAGTCTCAGCTTTAAACTAAAACTTCCTACCTATGAAAGGTAGAAAAGCTGAAAATAAATTCACTGTAACATATTCTACAAAAAGGTCATCTAGGCTATGTGTGAAGATCTTAGATGAGACAGAACCCACCACAAGACTCTTCAACTTTTGGATAACTTTTTGGATAATTCAATCAACAAGGTAGTTGTAAGAAAAGTGTCATATAAACCTTGAAGGGAGAGAAACTGGACCTGTGATGTCATCATTATTATGAGTTCCCAGGTCAGGCATCTTTTCTGTCACTCATAGCCTTAGCTGATTATAGGTAAAGTGACTTGTCCAATGTGACACAGTCAGTAAGTATTCAAGGTGGAACTTAAACCCAGTGCTTCTGGAATTTGAAGCCAACTTTCTATGGATAAACCCAGGCTACCTCTTAAAGCACAATATAAATATGAGCATTTACTATGTATTTGATAACCCTGCCCAAAGGACCTCATAGAGTTGTAAAAAATTAAAAAGTTAACTGACAACATAGAAGAGAAGTAAGAGATAAATCTAATACTATTTTTTTGAAGTACAAGATCACATGTGACTGAAATGCAAAAAAGAAGAAACAAATCAACAAAGGGAAGGAAGGAGGAAAGAAAAAGGAAAAGAAAGGAAAGGAAAAAGGAAAAGGAAGGAAAAAGGGAAGGGAAGGAAAAGGGAAAGGGAGGGGAAACAGAAGGAAAGGGAAGGGAAAGGAAGAAAATATGAGAAGGGAAGAAAAAGGGAACAAAAGGGAAAAGAGAAGGGAAGGGAAAAGGGAAGAGGGAAGGGAGGGAAGAGAGAAGGGAAAGAGGGAGGAAGGAAGGAAGGGAAGAGGAAAGGAAGAAAGGAAAGAAGGAAGGAAGGGAAGGAAGGAAATGGTACAGGATGGGAAGAATGGTTGAATTAGGAATCAGAAGTCCTTAGTTTGAATTCCAGTATTGGCACTTATTATGTAACTGTGGACAAATCATTTACTGGTCTTGAACTGCCTTATCTGTAAAAATCTATAAAGTGAGAGATATTGGCTAAGTGACTTTTAAAGGCTTTTGGATTCTAAATCTAATATCCTGTTAGATTTAGATGTAGGCATTGAATTCTCTCAGAAAAAAAAAGATGATTTTAGGCTGATCAAGAGATGATTACTAGTTAGAAAGAGTTAGAAACTTAAGAAAGATTTCATGAGGAAGAACAATTGGAAAAGACCAATAGGATTTGGATAATCAGAGAGGGTGGGAAGGACAGATTTTAATTTAAAAGATCCTCATCTGTAGATCTGCTGTGAACTTAACCAGTCTTGGTACTCAGAGTCCTCTAAGAGGACAGTTATTCAATCCCAGGGGCCCTCTCACTGGTTTGGGTTAGGTGGAAATCCATCCTGGAAGAGATTGTGGAACAGGGAGGGCTGCAGAAGTATCCCTCCTCTCTGGCCTCCTTCTTCCTCATGAATAGGAATTCCTTATTTGAGCCTCCCCCGGGGTCCTGGGATGATCTTTAATGAACACTTAGAAAGTACATAAGGACTTTATTTGGAAACAGTGCCAAAGTTTTACAAGTGTACTTTGAGGTTTTATTGCTAAATCTCTCCCTAGGACAAATGTGAATTTCTGAGAAAGGGATTGACTCAGTCTCATTTCCAGAGTTGGGAAAGAAGTTTACAAGTCCCAGGGCTTAGGCTTCTTCAAAACGATGTACTTTCTCTTTGTACCCAAGCACAGTTTCTTCCACAAATTTCTGATTATAACTTCATAATTATTCCCCCATTAATGGGGGGATATAGAATATACATATATATACACATATATATGTGTATGTATGTTATATACTATATATATCATAATGTATATAATAAATAATAGAGAATTTGCTCTACCCATATCATCCTCAGAATCAAGATAAATGAGATAACATTTGGAAAGTGTTTAGCACAGTGCCTGACACATGGCACTTAATCAATGCTTATTCCTTTTCATTCTATTCATCGTTCAATTCTACCATTGTTTTTCTCTCATGACCTCATCCCTACCACATACATACCTTTTTTTTTTTTTTTGCTTTGAAACAGCAACCTGAGCTGCCAGTCCAGGTTCGTGGAGCAATTTTACAAGATCAAAGCTGGAGGCACAAGGGGTTCATAGCAATAAAATCAAGAGTCTCTTTTCTTTTGCTATAACTAGAATGCTCCATTAGAGAACCCTTCTTTCATCCAATATGAGATTAGGATCTGGGGCTTCAGCAGTAGCCTGATCCTTGCTCCTGTCTGTCAAATCTAACTGAACCTTCAAACTGACATATAAAAGGAAAATAAATCCTAAATATAAAGATCACCTCTTATTTGCTTGAGTAGGAAGCCCACTGCCACATCACCTCAAAACAGCAACAATTGTCAAATAAAATAAAGGAATAACTACTGCAATAAAAGAAGGGAAAGAAAGAAATTCTCACAGGGAAAACTTCAAAGGAATACTAATAGAAAAATTAAAGAAATGAATAAGCAAAAAACTTTAGTGTAATAAATGCCATGGAATAAAGGAAGCTGGGAGAAATCTACAGAAGGAAAGAATGATAAAATAACACGGGGTCCACAAATCCAGAATGGATCTATACTAATAGCCATCAAAGTTGTTAAAAACACTAAAAAATCTGACAGCTACAAAAACGGATAAAAGATTAATGAAATAACCACCCAAAAAAAGAATGAGACTTGATAGCATGAAACAGTTGCTTTGTAAATCACTTACCAGTCTTTTCCTAATCTTTATCACCCTACTAGATTCTCTCTCTCTCTCTTAAATATTCTATCCAGGTATCTCCTCATGTTAAAGTAAAGAAAAAAAAGACAGAAAAATAGAGTTTTTAGAGTGGGAAGAAACTTCAACAACCATCTTTTCCAACTCATAGCCAAAAAGAACGTATACAAGAAATCCCATCAGGCTCTACTTGAAGACCTTAGATGAGATGGAGCCCACTATTCTACTTGGGGGCAATTATAATAGAATCAGCAAGCATCTATTAAATGCTTACAATGTGCCAGGCAAGCACTGAGGATACAAAGAAAAGCAAAACAATAGTTTTTGGTCTCACTGAAAATAGAACCTAATGGGAAGAGACAACATGAAAATAACTATGTACAAAGTTGGGAAGCAGAAGAGAGAGTTTTTGAGACCAGTAAAAAGACAGAGACTTATGAAATGGAGTGTCTTATTATATCTATTTCAAGGATATTCCACACTCCAGTACAGTATTCAGAAGGGAACAAAGTAGAAGAAAACTGGAAAGGTAAAAATAGGATAGGTCATGAAGGGGCTTTAAAAGCCAAACAGAGAATTTTGTATTTTATATTTGATCCTGAAAGTAATGGCAAGCCCCTGGATTTTATTGAGAAGGGGATGAAGAATGATATGCTCAGACTTTCACTTTGAAAAGATCACTTTGGCAGTTGAGGAAGGACTAGAAGCAAACAGGCATTAAGAAGAATTTCCTGACATTAAGTATTTCCTTAATTTACCTCTTTGTAATTTCCACCCATTGACTGTAGTTCTGTGTTCTGGGAATAGACACCAAGTAAAATTCCTCTTGCCCATATCAAACTAAATATGCTAAACTAAAACATATTAAACATACCCAGTTTCTTCAGCTAATCCTTATGTAATGTGAACTTAAGATCCTTAGCCATCCTGGGGCCTTCTGTGGAATGCACTTAAGCATTCCAATGTCCTTCTTAAGCTCTGGGACATAGAACTGAACACAATACTCCAAAGATGGCCTGATAAAACAGAATACAAAGAAACTATCACATCCTCATTTCTGGAATCTCTGCTTTTCACCATTCAGCCTGAGACCCCATTGGCTCTTTTGGATGCCATATTATATTATTGATACATAATAAGCTTGTAGTCCACTAAAACCCTCAGATCTTTTTTTCTGTCTGGCCAGAAGCCTTCACTTTCCCATCCTGAGCTTGTGAAGATGATTTTTTAAACTTATCTAGTGGTACAGTGAAGAGCTACAGGTAGAGCTACAGGTCTGCAGTGAGTTTAAATCCAGCCTCAGATACTAATTATGTGACCTGGGTAAGTCACTTAATCCTATTTGTCTCCATTTCTTCATCTGTAAAATAAGCTGGAGAAGGAAATGGCAAACCATTATAGTACCTTAGCCAAGAAAATCCTCAATGGTTCAGGAATAGTCAGACATGACTGAACAACAACAGCAACAAGTAAAACTTTACATTTATCCCAGTTGAAGTTCTTGTTACTAAATTCAGCCCAATACTTTCATCTTTCAGGTTCTTTTTTGGATCCTAACTCCTATTAGCTCTTTATCTCAGCTTTGTGTCAGACCTGGATAAGTCCAGTCTTACCTGGACACCTTTACCAGATTTCCCTGCCTTCGGCATATTTCTTCTCCTATCCATCCTCTACACAGCTGCCAAAACAATTTTCCTATAGCACAAGTCCAACCATTTTAGTTTCCATCTCAAAAATTTATAGCAGCAATACATTTTTTCAAAAAATGATTTCTCTCTTTGGTATTCAAGAATCTTCTGTGTCATCTGAAAACATGACTGGCTTTTTTCCAAGTCACTGATAAAATTGCTAAACTGTTCAGCCTAAAGACATTTTATATCTTTGAATCTGGCCATTCAAGCAGTTCCAAGCTGCTCTGACACTGGCTTAGCAGCCACTTTATTCTTTCAGTGACTTGAAAATGCAGTTCATCGGGGCCAGGACAGGATGGTCATGTGAATTGAGGAAGCTGGGGTAAATTAAGGTTATGTGACTTGCCCAGTATCACACAGCTTAGTAAATGTCTGAAGCCAGTAAGCTTGTGGGTGATCTATATGCTTATATGACATAAATGCAGGAACAAGTAGGTCCCTATATGTACTTTAATTATGGTTCTGTTTGAATGGAGCCATTTACCAAGTATGATTAGAGTAGCAGCATAGGAAAAAGAGAGTTGCTTTTCCAGACTGTCAGGTGGCACACCCAGGATGTTTGCGATCCTTTCCTTCTCTATTCCACAAGGCAAAAACAAGGAGATGTCTGGCTCGAAGTTCTAGTTGCCATGGGAACTGTATTGCAGAATTTGTGACTGGTGCACAATTAAAATTTCAACCTGAATATGATGCTAGCAAATGGTATGGGTTTCTATGTTTATTTCATTTCACAGTCAGCACTTCTCCAGCCTGTAGAATGATTTAGCTGACCTTGATAGGGGATCAGGGACACATTTCCCCAGGGATTCCATTGTGGCGGGCTGCTAAATAATTCATCAATGCAGGAGAGGCCAGTGACCGCCCAGCATCTGGTGCTTCATTGTTCTTGCCCATGCACAAGGGACGCAGGGATGGCATTGTATGCCCTTCCCAAATATCCTGAGTTTCAATAGACCCTGTGCCCTACTGCTGATAAAAAGTTGATATCTTTGCCCTCACCCAATTCCCCTTCACCATCAAAAAGAATTTGCTAAGTCATTTGAAGACCACATGAAAGGAATGGCACCTGCTTTCAAAGTGACAGTAAAATTTGTGAGCTATTTTCCATATCTATAAATTATTTCTATAAAGGATTAGGAGTGCATTTACCTTCAGTCTGCTATGACTGTTGCTTTGTTATTTTCAGCCTTCCTGCTTCCCTTTAGTCAATGAAAGGGAAATATGAAAGAATGTCGCTGAGTTCTTTTCAGTCATTTTACAGCCATCCTGCTAGCGTCCTCTGACTGTTCATTCAGTTAGAATTCTTAGAATGCCCTAATTCATTTTTTTTCACCCAGCCAGCTTTTCTCTCTTCCATTATTTGAAGAACCAAAAAGCTAATCCAAGCACTCTGCCCAGATATAGCCACCTTGAGGACAAAGTCACCCCAATTTGGACAGGGAAAGTCACCAATCGGCATTGACTGAACAGAGAATTTCTTGGCAGTGCAAAGATTTTACTTTATTCTTAATGATCAAGAGAGAATATGAAGAAACTATCACATCCTTGTTTAATGGAACCTCTGCTTTTCATCATTCAACCCAAAGTCCCAGTGGCTTTTTTGGCTGATACAAAATAAGTTTGTAGCCCACTTAAACCTTCAGATCTTTTTTCTGTCTGTCCATGTCTCTCCCATCCTTCATCTTTTTTCTAATCTATTTTCTTGGAGAGCATGCCCTGTTTTTGTTTTGTTTTTTAACCATAATAGAAGCCATAAAAATACAGAGCTGAATAGAAACTATGGAACCGTCATACATTCAATGTAAATTGATATTTTATTTTTCCCAATTACATTTAAAAACTACAAATTCCAAATTCTCTCCCTCCCTTCCCATCCTCTCCCCACCATAGAGAAGGCTATACATGTCATAGGTTATACATGTGTAGTCATGCAAAGTACATTTCCACTTAGATTCAATTGTAAATATGAACTTCATCTCTCTATATAATATAGATATATAAAAGAATAATTTTTTCTTTGTTTCTTTGCAGGTTTAATGATGGGCGTCCCCTTGCCACTGGGGCAGTGTCTGCCACCTAGTGGCAAAAGAGAATCACCATCATGTTGACCAGTCCTCACAGTCCTAATGGTTAAACAGATGCATCAGTGCTTAGACATCTAGCAACAGTAAATTGGAGGGGATGCCAGAGTGATGAGGAAGAAAACTGGTGAAATGTTTCTACAAGATGAAGAAGCGGGACCTCTGGGTTTCCTTATGAAGAGACCTGAGCTGCAGTTGCATTTTGGTCAACCAAGCATGTGACTAATTCCACACTCAGAAAGGGATCTGATGCTATGGAGCCACCATTAAACTGCTCTGACCTGTGTCACCGTATCCCCAGTCAGGAACTGAACGACAGGTCCCTTCAGGATTTCTGTGGAACGGCTGTAGTAAGTTCATAGTGCCAAGGGAGCAGGTTATGTCTAATATGAATGGAGACCCTTCCCCATGGACCAAAGAAAAGGCTGAGGAGGAATAACTCAACCTCATTATCAAAGGGGATGCTGAGTCTGTCCAGTAGAGATCAGGACAGGCACAAGCATCAGCAGTCCCACCCATCAAATCTTGACTTTAAAACCTACATTCATTTAACTAGGGATCTCCTAGTGGAGAATGGACTTCTTATACTCGAAATGCAATTCAGGGGAGAAAAATTTGAGCAGATAGTATAAAACATAGAAATACACAGGGACATACAAATATGTATGCATAATTATATATGCCCAAAATACATTGGCATAGGGATAGTGATACAAATGTATATGGAGGCACATATGGACACATATCCAGTATACTTTAGTTCTCATATATGATATATGTATGTATGTATGTATGTATACACACATATACATAGCATCCACACAAGCACATGCTGTAAATACAGATCTGTGCCCTGGATGGAGCAGAGGAAATCCTGTAGGTCTTTTTTCCCTCACTTTATGAGGCTCAGAGAAGATTCACGGATTTTCCTTGTAGCATGGAACAATCACCATTGGATTGTATTATGCCTGGGCCAACAGCTTCAAACACTTTGATAGCAGTGAGACTACCATGGACTTGCAGGGCTGATGAGGGGATCTTAGAAAACTGTCACTGCCTGAGGTATGCAAGGATGAGGATCAAGGTTGCCAGGGGTGCCTTACTAACATAAACACTTCAATAATAGATTTCCCCTTCATTGTTCCTTAGATGGCTATTACACCCACCAAGCTGTATACAACCAGAAGAGTAGGAAAAGATGAGGAGATGGTGGGATATTGTATGGGAGACAGAATAATGCAATAGGTGGATAGTTGGAAGCTGGGAGCTGGATGGGAGAGGGTGTTTTTTGGGGGGTGTATGTGTGCATATGAGCGTCATTAGCAGAGCAATCACAGGATGTCATTGGGTTTTAAATCCACCTTGACCCTTCTCTTTGTTAAAGATTAAAAATCAGAATTCTCTAATCAGCTTAATGATAGTCATGGCACTTACTCCATCCAGTGTAAATTCAAGGTTAAGATCATTCTTTCTTAGGATCTATTTATTTAAGCTTTTACATCAGGGTAATGAACTTTTTTTCCTATTCAGAGTCTCTAGGAAAAAAATCAATCAAAGGTCACACACAAGTAAAAAGCTACTTACAGCTAATCCATTTGGTTGTTTTATTTTATTTTTTGAGGTGAACTGAACTCACCCATTAATTAAAAATAAAGGACATAAAATTTTATTTCAAAAATATCACCCAAAGTAAACATTATATATTATCTATAATTTCATTGAATGCTATGAACAGTTAGAGGAGACAAAAAGAGGGCTGAGAGAAGGATTATGAGAGAAAGAGTAAAGGAAGAATAGAAAACAAAAGGAAAAAGCTCAGCATTTTTTGCCTGTTGTTCCCTTCTCCTCACATTCACCTCCCTCAGCCCTATTCTGTGCCTTATTTTTAAAAGCCCTGTCAAAGCCCAATACATTTGCATTTATATTTTAAATTATCAATTAATAAGCATTTATTACTTAGTATGGGTCAAGTGATTGAAATACAAAAACTAAAGGAAAACTAGACTTTGTGCTCAAGAAGCTTACATTCAAATGGAAAGACTATAAATGTGTGTGCATACATATACATATGTGCAAACTTATACATATATGTGTACATACATACATTTGCATATGTACATATGTAAAATATTTATGCTATATATACATATGTAGGTACATGCAAAATATGTATAGAATATGTATGTAGAAGGGAAAGCTTTCATACATTTGCCATTGCATCATGGAAGCATGGGTTCATTGAACATCAAAATTAATGACCTATACTTGATCTTGGTCCAGATAAAGCTTGAGTTTTCAATCAGTCTTTTGTAACCCTGTGAAATCTGATTGGTTAGTAGGAAACTACAGTTGTAGTTTAGAGAAAGGAAATATCATTAGAGCTTGGAGTAATTAAAGACTGCATAGAAGAATGGAATTGAAGCTGGCCAAGATTTTTTTAAAATGCATTTTATTGATGACTTTTATCTTTATATATCAGAATTACCTCCCATCCCCTCCATATTAACCCTTTTCTTGTGACAAAGAAAAAATTAAGCAAAAGCAACCTATATATAGTAATCCAGTGTGCAATATATGTACAATTTGAGCGCACACACTTCTCTTCCACAAGAGAGGAGGTATGCTTTATTATCTCTTCTCCAGGATTTTCATTAATCCAAATAAGAACAGCTTAGATTTGAAGAGCCAGGTGGGAGGCAAGAGGACATGCCAGACAAGGGACATGAGCTAGAGTGTCCTAACACTTTTTGAGGGGTATAGAGTAAGGACAAAATTTGGGTCCAAGTCCTTAAATATATGACTTTGGGCAACTCACTTAATTTCTCAGCTTCACTTTCTTCATCTTTAAAATGGTGATAATTATAGCACCTAATCTACCCAACTCCCTGAGGTTATTTTAGGATAAAATAAGATCAAATTTGTAAAGTATTTTGCAAACCTTAACATGCTATGGGAAAACTAGCTGTTACTACTACTACTACTACTACTACCACTACAACAACCACTATTACTATTACCACAATGGTTACTATTACCACAACTACTACTACTATTATTACTATTACCACAACAACTACTACTACTAGTACTACTACCACCACCACAACTATTATTACTATCACAACTATCACAACTACTACTACTATTGCAAATATTACCAAAATTACTATTACTACTATAATTACTGTCCCTACTTCCACAACTATTACTACTATCACAACTATTAATACTATTATTATTTATTACCACCACCACCACTACTACTACTATTACTACTACCATAACTACTTTAGTACTACTACTACTACCACCACCACAACTACTATTACAACTACTACAACTATTTACTATCACAACTACCACTACTACTACTACTACTACTACTACTACTATTGCTACTACTATTACTACCCCTACTACCAAACTATTACTAATACTACTACCACAACTATTACTACTACCACAACTATTACTACTACTTCTACTACTATTCTACCTCTAATACTACAACTATTACTACTGCTACTACTACTACCCCGACTATTACTACTACTATTATTATTGCTACTACTACCAAAATTACCACTACTATTACTACTCTTACTACCACAACTACTACTACTACTACTACCACCCCAATAACACAACTATTACTACTACAACCCCAACTATTACTATTCCTACTACCACAACTATTACTAATACTAATACCACAACTATTACTACTACTACTATTGCTACTACTACCAAAATTACTATTACTACTACCACAACTATTAGTACTACTACTGCTACTACTATTGCTCCTACTACCAAAATTACTACTACTACTACTACTACTATTACTACCCCTACTACACAACTATTACTACTACTACTACTACTACTACTACTACTACTACTACTACTACCACATGACTTCACTATGAGAAGTACTTTGTTATTCTGAGAGGAGATAAGAACCAAACAGCTGATTTCAGAGGAAACTCTGAGAGGGGGAAAGTCCCTCTGCTTTGTGTAGGTTGGATCCAAGATTCATGTATTGCCCAGATTCATGTAGCCAGCGTGTGTCAATGGCTAGCTCTGAGCCGAGGCTCAAGGCCAGTTCCTCCTCACTGCCCCACCCCACCTCTCTGATAGCGCTTCACAATCTTTGGCCCAGGAGAGTGATGCTCTGTGTCCTGTCCCTGGCTCTGCCTCAGTGACATGCACCTCCCAAGTCTGGAGGAGTCAGCTTGCGTTCCCTCTGTGGAAGACCCTCTGTTCCTAACTGCTCTCCCTCATTCCCTCCCTCAGACCTCTTCCGACCTCGGCACAGAGCCCAGCTCTTCGTTGTCCTCTGTGCTCTTGGGCCTCGTATGGACTTCTCTCAGCGCCGGACTTCTTCTGGCACTCTTCTTTCTCATCTTCACAATCCGATGTAGGAACAACAGGTATGCAAGTTTCTCTTGCCGGTCTGTCTCCATTTATCAAATTACAAAGGTCATCAACAGTTCTCAGAACTACAGGCGGCTAGTTAGTAAGGATTAACGGAAATTTACTGCCGGGTTTGTCATGTAATTTCTTTTCTCTCCCTCCCTCCCTCTTAATATTCTTACTCTTAGGGTGGAGAAGAGAGATTTATTTATGTGAGCGTTTGGTTCTTGCTCTACAGGCATCATTAACTCAAAGTGAAGGGTGGAAAAAAATGCATTGAGCATTTAGGTCCCTGTGTGCATGTCAGTGTATTCACAAGAGAAATGGGAGCAGGTGGGGAAGAGAGAGATGATTTGCCATTTGAAAGGTGCTATTTACATTTAGGATTTCCTTTCAAGCTTCACATTTGGACTTTAAATTCTTGCTGTTGGACCAGGTTGCTATTGCACAGTCATTTCTGGCGTTGCCCCTCGGGGTAGAAGTATATTGTTCAGGCCTAAGACAGAGAGCCACAATTCAGTGCCAAAGTAACCATTCCGGAAGTAGGAGTAAGATGGAGAAAGAAAAGAAGGAAGGAGAGCTGAGGCAGCTGGATATGTATGGGGGAGGGGGTGGGAAGGAATGGGGTAGAAAAGCTATCTATGAATCACTCCAGCCATTGCCAGACAGCTTTTAAAAATTAACCCTTTGTCTGTCCTCCCCGGGACAAAGCCCAGTTTATTTTATGTGAAAAGTGTTCCCAAAGGAAAGCATTCTGTCTCCAACTGTGAAACTAATTTATGTTCTTCAAGTCCCCAAGGAACCTCTGCTGGCAGTCCTGGCTGCTGTTTCAAAGCAAAGAAAAAAAAAAAAAAGCAGAAGGAAATGATGAAGGGGAAACACAGGCAGAGTACTACAGAACAAGATGAGCCTTGAAGATGCTTTATATCTTACCTGATTTTTGTCAATATCATAACTAGACAAGGACCAATAATTGAGCAATCTTTAGCAATGCTGCAAGAATGAGTCTTAAAATACAAGGGTACATTTGAGAGTGCTTAAAGCCATTAATTGTAAAAGTTTATCTTATTACCTTAAAATGAAAACTGTGGTTAGAATAATGAAGTCAGTGAAGTCCATTATTAAATAGAAAATCAGTGGTATGCATAATCAAACTCGTATTTTTCTAGCTCTAAAATTCAATGAATCCTAAAGTTCATCTGCTCTCCATTTTATTGTTTTACAAAGAAACAGTCATTTATTTGCCCATTGCCATATTAATAAGAGGCAGACCTAAAATGTTATTTGATTCTAGCAGCCTTTCCAATGTACCATACTTACTTTCTTGCAAACAGCTAATATTGACTTTGAAGGGGGATTGGCAAGGCAATTGGAGTGATATGCCCAGGGTCATATGTCTAAAGTCACATTTGAACTCAGTTCTTCCTGACTCCAGGACCAACACTTTATTCATTGCACCATCTAGCTGCCCCTCTGTTGATTATTTTTTAAAACTAGTTTAAAAATCTCTAATATATCTTCCCAACTCAAGGGAACAGGAACATCCCTTCTCTGGGATCTCAGTGTTGAGTCCCACCTTACAAATTGATAAATAGAGGGGTTTAATTCATGTTGACATAATCCCTAGATTACTAGATTGTAGACAATTCCATTTTCTCCCTACCATACCTGCTTCTGAAACTTACTCATCAACCATCATTTCATTTGATTGTGTTATGAAGTAATTCACACCTTCCACCCCTACTCCCTCTCTTTAGGGGAAAGAGCAGAATCAATGTTTCCAAGTCAACTTTTTATCCTTAATTATTCTGCTCTAAAAGGTATTGGGAACATGCACCTTCTGTGACTTCTTATAAAGAGATCATGCTATGTTAGAGTTTTATTTTTAAAATATAATTTTCTAAATTTTATTTATAAAAATGTGCCAGATTTAGTAAAAAGCCAATACACAAGTTTTTTTTTCATTTTTAATGTACAATTTTGTCATATAAAAGACTAGAATATGGTTAGCATGATTTAAAATTTTTAATAAGGAATAAATTAGTAGATTAGAAAAGTTGATTCTATTTCTAAAGCTTCATTTCTCCATTTCTGTTGAAACTCAATAATTTAATATTTTAAAATATTCATCCTCTAGTTCTTCAAACACCTACAGTGGTAAATAAACAAAAACCAATTTTCCAAAGTTTAAGTTGACCAGAACATTCTACATAAACATTTAGGAAACTATCTCTTCAAGTAATAATGATAGTAATAGGCCAGCCTTATATATCACTTTATGGTTTACAAAATATTTTACAGACATTATTTCATTTGATTCCTACAATAACTCTGAAAGTTATTGTGTTTACCTGAGAGGTAAATGCTTTTATTATCCCCATTTTACATACATACATTTTACATTTTACATTTACAAATCTGAGGCACAGAAAGATTGTGACTTGCCCAGGGTCAAATTACTAATAAGGATCTAAGGTAGAATTTGAACTTGGGTCTTCTTGATGCTAAGTCCTATGCTCAAACCATTGTGCTACTTAGCTGTTTCAGAACTACATTCTGAAGGTCATTCACCTCTTGTCGAAAGCATTAGGGGGATACTATTTCTTTCCTTTTTTTTGGGTAAATTTTATATATGGGTATATATGTATATATGCCATATATATATATACTTTTAAAACATATTTGAGTTCCAAATTTTCTCCCTCCTTTCAGCCTTCCCATATCCTCCATCAAAAAGACAAACAAAATGATATCAGTTATACAGATGAATCATGCAAAACACATTTCCACATTAAGTACTTTGCAAAAGAAAAGAAAAAAGTATAAAGTAGGGAAATAGCACTTCAATTTGCACTCAGAGTTCATTGGTTCTCTCTCTGAAGGTGGACAGCACTTTTCATCATTAGTCCTTCAGAAATGTCTTAGATCATAGTACTGATTAGAGGTGCTAAGTCTTTCACAGTTGATCATCATTACAATATTACTGTTACTATGTACAGTGTTCTCCTGGTTCTGCTCGCTTCACTTTTCATCAGTTCATTTAAGTCTTCCCAGATTTTTCTAAAACCATATCCCATGTCATTTCTTATAGCACAATAGTATTTCATCACAATCATATACCACCTGTTCAGCCATTCCCCAGTTGATGAGCATCCTCTCTATTTCCAGTTCTTTGTCACCACAATAAGAGCTGCTGTGAATATTTGTGTACAAATAGGTCCTTTTCCTCTTTCTTTGGGAGAAAGAACTAGTACGGGAAGTGCTGAATCAATTTTTGAGCATAGTCCCAAATTATTCTACAGAATGGTTGGACCAATCCACAACTTCACCAACTACTTCAATAAGGAACCCACTATTTCTTTACTTAATACTCTCACTCACATTCTGTTCTCCATGTTTCCTTACTACCTTTCTTAGATTTTTTTCTTTAACCATTATGAAACTATAGAGAATGTAGAAATTTGCCCTTTCTATATACTTTTAAAAAATTATTTCCTCTACTTATATGTAAAGATAATGTTTAGCATTCTTTTTTAAAATTTTGAGTTCCAATTTTTCTCTTTCTCTCACCTCTCCTCTCCTGAAGACAATGTGTAATTTGATATAGATTATACATGTTCAGTCATGCAAAACGCCTACATATGTTTCAATGCAGTACCTAGATAATAACATAGATTAGATGACAATATAGAACTATGCATCTCTAGCACAAATATCATTTCATGGGAGTTTGGAGGACTAGGACCCAGAGTATAGCCCAATTCCTTGCTGCATTTGCTGGATCTTCAGATACCTTCAAAGACTGGAGAACCCAATTTTAATAGATACCTATTTCTGAAGATCCCAACGCTTTTTATTTCTATCTCATTCACTGACACATCTTCTACACATTGTCTGTTGTCCTTGCCTAAATAATCACTCCATCCAGTGCTAGTTTCTCTTACTATGCCTTAATTCTAGTGTTAAGAATATGTTTTAAAACTTTTTAAATAGTTCCAGAGAATGATGGAGTTTTTTCCCCAAACTCAGCTACATAGCTATATGTTCTTTTACTGATACTTTCGTCAATCCCTACCCTCAGCCTTTCCTACCCAATGCCTATCATCTTCTTGGAGAAGAGCAGGGGCCAAATCTGTATCGTTGACCTTGAAGAGGAAATTCACCTCATTTATTTACCTTCATTCTATACATGCTGTAACATTCTATAAATGTTGTTTTCTGCTAAAAGATTACAAATATTCAATATATTCATTGAGCTCCTATGAATGATTTTTTTAAGATTTAAGTTTATAAAATCTCACCTTCTGTAAGATGTTTTTCCTGATTTTTCTTAATGCTAGCATCTTCTCTCTGCAAATATTTATAATTTATCCTATATATTTCTTGTTTGAACATAGTTATTTGCCTTTAATCTCCCCTATTACACTGTGAGCTTAGAACAGTGCCTAGCACAGAGAAGGCACTTAATAAATTCTTGTTGACTTGGCTTGATCTGTCTGAAGTTTGGGTCATATGTATCATCCTAAGGGTAGAATACTGGGATTGAGCCTAGACTTGTAGCTTCTCCCAGTTTCAATACATTTTTAACCTTTTTTCTCCCAAAGGAGGTCTTTTTTAATCAAGCTGTTGAATTGCCTAAGGAAAATTGTTCCAGATTCCTCTCTCTCCTTATTGCCTTCCTACTCCCTGGAACTACAACAATCCAAGCTTTGCCATACTCTTCTTTATATGATACATTCCCCTATAAGTAGAGGTTGGAATTCAAAATCTTTTACTTTTTTTCCAGTAAATTTATTTATTTTTTTTAATACACAGCACTTTATGAATCACGTTGGGAGAGAAAAATCAGAGCAAAAGAGAAAAACCATGGGAGAGAGTTAAAAAAGAAAAGAAAAGAAATGAACATAATATGGGTTGATTTGCATTCAATCTTCTTAGTTATTTTTCTGGATGCAGATGGCATTTTCTGTCCAAAGTCTATTGGGATTGCTTTGTATCACTGAATTACTGAGAACTAAATTTTTCATAGTTAATCATCAGACATTTTTGATGTTATTGTGTACAATGTATTCCTGGTTCTGCTTGTTTCACTTAGTATCAGTTCCTATAAATCTTTCTAAATTCAGCTTGTTCCTCATTTCTATAGAACAATAATATTCCATTACCTTCATAAACCACCACTTGTTCAGCCATTCTCCAACTGATGGGCATCCACTCAGTTTCCAGTTTCTTGATACTACAAAAAATGCTGCTACAAACATTTTTGCACATATGGGTCCTTTTCTCTCCTGTATGATTTCCTTGGGATACAGACGCAGTATCAAAAATCTTTTCTAATGATATCTCTTTTTCAAGTTTTACCTAAGAATCCTTTGTATCTCATTTTTAAAATATATATTAACTTAAGAATTTAGCAATTATCAACAAATACAAACATATCAATTATGCAAACATAAATGACAAATAAAATTCAGGTAGTGGCTTGTCCTGATCTTCTAGCACTGGGATGGCCTACCTAAATTAGATAAGCTCGGTGTCATGTTCTCATGACTTGGTTATTTGTCCTTGGATTTCATCTCTAGTCTTTTGTCTGATATTGCAGTTTACCATTTACCTGGATAAACAGGTCAAACAACAACTCAGCAGTTGCTAATAGGAAGGGTTCCTCAGGTGGTCTTGAAGTTCATCATTTAGGGACTGCTCAGTGTCTCATGAATACTTCTTCCCAGTGCAAAGTGGCTTTCAAGTGCCTGAGCTTATTCTGGCATTCCAGTCACCTGGTATTCAGAAAGTAAGTAGCAGCATTCCTTGTCTCATTTAAATATCAATCAACAAGCATATATTAACCACCTACTATATTCCAGGCCCTGTTTATTATTTATTGGGCTTCCAAATATATAGAATGAAACAATCCCTACTCTCAATAGACTTACATTTTATGTCTCTCCAAACTTCATTGTTAGGATACTGATAATTCCTTAGTAAAAGGGCTGTTGTTATAGTGGTGATTGTTCTCCATTAACTCCACCATCAAGGTCAGACCACACCCTTTAGTTTACAAAGGATGGGGACTATCTCAGCCTGCAAAATAATCAATGTGCAAGGTTACATCTTAACACCAGATGGCACTATCTCCAAGACACCAGAGAATCCTACTTTCCCTGGAAAACAGATGGAGAAATGGTCTTTGGTACCTACAGAACATGAAGGATTCAGGAAACAGGCAAGATGACCTGTACTGGACAATTTTGTGGCTCCAAGGGTCCTACTAGAATTAGCCTCTGTAGCCCCTTCTAATTTGAAGAATCTGTAATTCAATATGTATGAGAGACATATTGGCTGTATCTCATCATGAAGAGATGATAAGAGATATGGCATAGTCTTTAACTCTTGCCAAAGTAACTGCATACTTATGGAGAAATGGCAGTAAGTTGGCACAAGTTACAGGGAGCAGAGAGAGACTGAGAGCCACCTCATCCTTATCCCTGAGAGATCTTCATCATAGAAAAGCATAGTATTTAGAACTAGAAAGAAACTAGAGCTTATATAGTCCAGTTAGTAGAAGAAACTGAGATCCAGGCATTTTGACCAAAGTCACAACAGATGGGAAATGGCAGGAGCTTGGATTTGAACCCATGTCCTCCAAATCCAGTACTTTTTCCTACATACCACAGCTGCCACCTGAGTCTTGCCCATGTTCCTTGTTATTTCTCTGCTTCCCAATCTTTGGTCATTCATTCCCATTATGAATCAGAATTCCAACCTCCCTTTGCTCCACCTTCCACAGAGCTGAGAGATACACTACTATGATATTTAATGCACTAAGAAGGGCATCGGCAGGTCTGTGTTCTTTATGCCTCCAGAGACCCTACCTGTGCATATTATTTCCCTCTTCCCATGCATAATGATGCTCAGACATTTTAAATATCACACCTCTCTGCTGGTTCTCTGCTGCTTTCCAGAGACCCTCCCCCCAGCTGTGGAAAGGGGGTGGGATCATCTTTCCTTTGTTTTGCCCATTTCTGAAATGATCAGGCTCTCACCACAGTCTAGGCCATCTATCATCATCAATAATGAATACTTGCTGAGCCAAACACCTACTGTGCTCAAGGAACTGTGGGAAATTTGATTAAAAAAACATAGTCCCTCTTTCCACCACTAATCCCTAAACACCTCTCCACTTACTTCAGTCCCCCCCCCAAAAAAAATTGTGAATTAAGTTATGGACAACATACCCAAAGTCCAATATGGTACAAAAATAAACCAATGCAGACAACACATTTTAAATTTTTTTATTTTGAAAAGGTTGTGCTTGATTGCAGGGACAGATGTGCTCTTTTCTTCATCATTATTCCAGGCCTGGTTTCTTCAAGATGAGAATCAAGTTGGGACTAAGAAAAGTGTTGGGGGGGGGGAAAGGGGGGAAAGATTGCTAGAAGGAAAGGAAAGTAATAACCATGGGGTTGGCAGGAGGCAGAATTGTTAACCAGCTGCACCCAGCATGGATCTCTGGGAGCCTTTCAATAATTCTTTGGAAACCCCTGTTTGAAAAATATGGATCTCAAGGGAAGGGGGAATGGAATAGCTGTTGTCATCATTATAATTATTGACCTAAAAAGGAATTGCAGCTGTCATTTGCTTATCTCTCTTCTAGAATCAAATGTGTAAAATGGTGATATAAATAAAGTAAACAGGTTGTTTTGATGATTATAATTAAGGGGTTTTGAAAATTCTTGGGAAATGGAACTCTCATCTTTTAAAATGGCCTTATATAGTCCCTAATAACAGTATTATCCCTATGTAAAATTAAAAATAAGCCTATTTTGCCTTCACTGCTCCTCCCCATCCTCTCCGATATCATTCCCATGTGTACCTAGTAATTCCATGTATACTATTCTATAGTTTACAAACCCACCTTTTGCTCCCATGTTAGAGTCCCAACCAGTCTACCCTGTAGGCCGTATCCCAGGATCCAGAGACACATTTCCAGCCCTTTCCTCTCCCTCAGTCAAACTAGACTTTTCTATCCCTCAAGTTCCTGTATTTATTTAGGAACATTTTATCAGGCCTGGGAACCCAGATTTAGAAGTGGGAGGGATCCTAAAAGATCTCTGATCCCATTCCTAGAGAGAGTGGAGAAACTTTCCTAAGATCGCTAGATATTAAGAACCAGAGGTGAAATTTGAACCTTGGTCCCTGGGCTCCAAGAACAGTGCTCTTTACTCTGTATTTTGCTACCTCACCAATTCACTTTGATGTGTCAGTAGCTGATAAGGGCATATATTCTTTGCTGAACCAAAGATTTTTTATCTTAAAAGAGTATGCTTTAAAAAGATCAAGTGCATGAATCACTAATGGATTGTGGATTTTCAGGTACCATACCAAGATAAGAAAAAGATCTGGGGGCAGGGAAGCTTCTCTCCATCTCCACATGTACCTTGTATTGCTGCCTATTCTGCTGTAAGACCAATCCTGACAGCCCAGGGAAAGTGAAAGACATGGAGATTAGCAGGGACTGCAGAGAAGCTGGGCAGGAGCTAATGCGTGCCTGCTGATTCCCTCTCTCATCCACCAACTCTAGAAAGTGGAAAGGGGCTAAGGGGTTTATTGTTGCTTAGTTGTCCCTGGTGAAGAATCATAGAATATTATATCCAAAAGGGATGTTACACACATGTAAAATGTATGGGATTACCTGCCATGGGGGGAGGGAGTGGAGGGAGGGAGGGGATAATTTGGAAAAATGAATAAAAAATAAATAAAAAATAAAAAAATAAAAAACAAAAGGGATGTTACAGATTGTGAAAGATACTTCATTTTGCAAACAAGGAAACTAAAGTGCAGGGAAATAGAGGACTTTGGATCATAAGTTTAGAGATGAAAGGCATGTGAAAAAGATCATCTAGCCCAACCCTCTCATTTTACAGCTCAAGAAACAGGTTCACAAAAGTCAAATGACTTGTGTAAGATGATAGCTGATCAATGGAAATTCAGAACTAGAACTCAGCTCTGCTATCTCCCAGGTCAGGGCTTTTTCTTACAATTACAGGATACTTGTGACCTCTGACTTAACTTATTTATAGATTAAAATAAATAAAACTGACAGTGTTATCTTCTGACCATGTCACCACCTTCTCTGTCCCATTCCTCATAAATTCTTCTATCTCCCAATCATCTCCAGGATCAGGATCCTCTGGAATCCAAAACCCTTCCTAACCTTCCCTTCTCTTTTCCACCTTTCTACTCTCTTTTCAATCTTTGTACACCTCACAATTAGAAATGATCTTCGACCCAGTGACACTGACCTTCTTGCTGTTCCTCAAACACAACATTCCTAACTAAGCATTTTTCACTGGCTGTCCCTCAAGTCTGGAATATTCTCCTTCCTTTTCCCTTCAAGTCCTAAAAAAAATACCACCTTTTACAAGAAGCCTTTCCCAATCTCTCTTAATTTTAATGCCTTTCTTCTCTTATTTACTTACAATTTATATAGCTTCTTTGCACATAGTATTTGCATGTTACCTTCCCATTATGTTGTGAATTTCTCCAGAGTAAAGACTTTTATCTTTCTTTGTATCCTCAAAGCTTAACATGGTACTTGGCACATAATAAGTAATTAATAAATCTTTATTGACTGTCTGACAAGAGCCATTCTCTAATAGATTAAATAGTCAAAGGACATGAACAAGTAGTTTTCAAAAGAAGAAATCCAAGCTAACAATAACAATATGAAATGATGTTCAAACTTACTAATAAGAAAAAAGGATAAAGAAAATAATTCTGAACTTCACTTTATATCCATCAGGCTGACAAAGATGACCAGAGGAAAATGGAGGAGTTATAGGAAGTCAGGCACACTGATGATTTATTGGTGGAACTATAGATTGGTTTATTCATTCTGTAAATCATACTTCCAGAATCATTAAATGGTATATGTCCTTTGACATAGAGTTACCCTTAGTAGGCATATGATCCAAAGTACGAAAGGATCCCATATATAACCAAATATATGTATGTGTGTGTCTGTAGATATATAGAATACTGCACATATACATGTATATATGCACATATATCTATCCACATACCTAGTATATTTGTATAGAGTATATAAGAATATAGGTGTATATATCTCCTCATATATATATATATATATATACACACACATACATGTGTATATATCCACCCACATACACATGTGTGCTTATAAATTAATACAAGTATACATGCATAGAAATAGATAGATATATGGATATATAGAAAGTTGTAGCAAAGAATTAGAAATAAAGCAAGTGCCAATCACTGGGGAATAGCTGATGATAAATGATGAGCATAACAGATTCAGAGAAACCTGGGAAGACTCATGTGAATTGATAAGAGTCAAGTGAGCAGAATAATTTATGCAATGACTACAATAATGTAAAGGAAAGCATAGTGAAAGACTGAAGACCTGTGAGCAGTGCAATAACCAATCATGACTTCACAAGACTGATGATAAAAAATTCTTACATCTTGGCAGAAAGGTGATAGGCTAGGGGAGCAGAATGAAATGTATGTTTTAAAACACAGCCAGTGTGTTAACTTGTTTTGCTTAACTATACTCATTACTAGATAGGGTTTCTATTTTGAAAAAGGAGTTGACAGGTATTGATAGTGATGCCAAAAAAGAAAAACAAAAGAGCATCAATTAAAAAATGCACAGAAAAGAAGGAAGTTTGGAAGCAGACACAGAAAAAATTGCTAATATTCTGTTAAATTTACTACATACCTAAAAAAAAAGAAACCTATCCCTAATAGGAGTTCACAATCATACACAATTCTCTTAACCTCTGAAATATTCATATTTGTTGATTTGTGGTATTTATAATTTTTAAAAAAAAACTTTTAGAAAGTAGAAGTTGGCTTGCCTAATGTGACAGTAGTCTCCTTCAAATCTTTAGTATGACTCTTTGATCCATGGAGGCGAGTCCCAGAGCTGTCAGTGAGACAGAGGCAACAGACCCTAGAGGAGGCAGAATATTTCTCTCCAGGGAGTCAAGATGCAGTTGACTCTGGGAGGGAATATGAGAAGAGAGCAGAAAGACATTTGCCTATTCCCCACCCCCATGCATACAACTAGAGCACATTTCCATCTGTCTGCTGGATGAGTCCATCTGGATGCTCTTCAGTTTACCACCTCAGACCCAACATATTCACCACCAGACTTTTCTTCACTTCCAAACCTGCCCCTTTTCCTATTATTTCCGTTTCTCTAAATGCAACACCATCCTCTCAGTCTTGAAGTCATCTTTGATTCCTGTTTCTCCCTAACTCCCTAATATTTAATGAATCACCAATTTTTTCTCCAAAATAGCTCTTGCAGCAGCCTCTTTCTTTGTACTCCCACAAGCCTAGTCTAGCTCTTCATTACTTTTCACCTGAAATCTTATTCAGTCTCAGAACTGTTAGGGACGTCAGAAGTCATCCAATCTAACTCTCAACTAAAGCATAAATGATCCCTTTTACAATATATCTGCCAAGTGCTGACTTTTTATGTGAAGACTCCAGTATTGGAAGCTCACTATTTGATAGAACAGTCCATTTCAGTTTGAGAGAATTTAACTTTTGCCAAATTTTTCATTCTATTTTGCCTATTTCCATGTATTGGACTATTGGAATAATAGTCCTACCCATTCTGTTTTCCTTTAATCTTTTCCTGCTCTGGCTCTATTATGAGCCTGCCAGGATAATTTTCTTAGTACAGAGCACTGAGCAAGTCACTTTTTTGCTCAAAAACCCTTACTGATTCTCCATTGTCTTCTTATTCTGGAATTTAACATCCTCCATAATCTCTTTTCTAGGCTTTCTTACTTTATCCCCTTTAATTTACATAATTTACCTTATTACTTTATAATCCACTGCTTGACAGTCCCTGGCTTTATTGTGCTCTCATTTGCCTCCAAGCCTTTGCTCACTTTATCCAATGTACTTGACTGCTCTTGCTCCTCTTAGTTCTTATTCCTCTAAATCCCTTTCACTTCAAGATTAGATCAATATTCTATAGGGACTGAGGAAGAGGAGGACACTGAGAAATTTCTTTCTGACTATCCAACATCTAAGTATAGCATCTGTTTGTAGGAAGCATGGCATGGTGCTGCTAAACCTATAAAGGCCTCTCTTTTCTCCTATTGAAATATTTCCATTTTAATATTTTTCAACACAGATTCGTCCTCTCCCATGGAGTATTCCTACATGGAGTATTTGTTCTGCTAGAAATATTGATTCTTCCCTCCTTGACTCTCACAGAATTTTATTTAAACTTTTTCTATACACTTATAATGCTCTAATTGCTATTATAATTATTATGTCTTATCTCCCCTTACCAGCTCTTTGAGGACAGGGAATATTTCTAACTTTCATGTTGGTATCTTTAGCATCCAGTATAATACCTTCCTTACGCAGAACAGGTAACAAATAAATATTCAGTGAAAATTAGAAAGGAAAATAGGAAAAAAAATTCATTAGTTGAAGTTACTAGAGTCAGAGTTGGGTCAGGAATGGAAGCCAGAAGTACATATAGAAGAACTAAATATATGGATGAAAACCCAATCATTCAGATATTTCTACTCACATAAAAATTTCTAGTTACTTCCAAACAGGTATCTATATTGGTCAAAATATTTTCATAATATTTTTGTAAATAGTTTTACAAATATTTAGACTATTTGTAATAATCTATTATAGATTATTTTTGTAAACATAACTTACTACTAAAATTGCCTTTAACTTGGGTATTAATAAGGTTAGACCACAATCTAATATTATTATAATATATGATTATCATATTATAATATTGATGAGGTTAGTAGTAGTCAGAGAGTTGTTAAAATCTCCTTTTGGTCAGTGCAGGTTCTTTGTGAAGGAACTCACAAACCCAAAATATTAATTGGCAAAAATGGAAGTTTATTGTTGGATAGGAAGCCAGTTTTGCTAAGAGACTGATTTCTATAGTGGCAAAATCCTATTAGGGAAATGGAGGCTGGCACTGAGAAGAGAATGCCTTCTCAGTGGGCAGGGTCCTAGAAGCAGAGCAAGCTGCTTTGGATCTCCTGCAAAGAAATGAGTAAAAGGAAATCTATTTTATGTGTGGCTCTCAGAAGGGGCAGGGCTGAGCTGGGGCAGCCTGAGCTGATCAGACCAGGATTTCTCAATTGAATGAGATTTTAGAATTTCCTGAATAAGGATGTAACTTTTTCAAAAGATCAATGGGAGTTGATTTGCCCTTGAATAGTGCTGCTTCTCTCATCCTGGGAGGATGGGCCCTCTCTCTCTAGACTCTTTGGAGCTTGGAGAGCCTGATTTCTTCTTCAAAGGGAACATAGTTTCAGAATGATAATTTTAAAGGGAACACAGTTTTACTTCCCCTTCAATATTATTAAATATAATATTTAATTTAATATAATATTATGATGATGTTATTGTCATATTCTATATTAGTATAGAATATAATAATATTATTACAATATTCTAAGATTAGAATAACTTAATATTAACCAGTTCCTGATCCTGTGTTGTAGTGGTGATATGGAAAAAGCACTGGACTTATAGTCCAAAAGCTTAGCTTCTACCTGAGTGATATTTACTAGTGATGGGATCTTAGGCAAATCTCTTCCCTCTTTGGACCTCAGTTTTGTCATCTATGAAGTGGGAGCATTATCTAGATCTCAGAAAGATGTGAAAATCAAAAGAGATAATGACCACAAGGTGTTTTACAAAGCTTAGAGCCTTCATAATGGAAGTTATTTTATCAACATGATCCCTATGGCACAATTTTCCCAGTCCAAGACATCCTTTCAGTACTTTGCCATTATTGTGTGAGGGAAAAGGTGTTAGCACAATGTGTCTGGTGGGGGGAAGGGAATTTCCATAATGATGCTAATCTATGCACAGTGACCTTTGTTTCTATTTGACTGTGCAGATGCAGGGATTAATCATTGTCACTTGGAAAGGCCGCTGTGGTTTCTCACAGCCTGCTGCCTCTTCTCTGCCCCATGAAAGATCTTTTGCTGCCTTCTTGTTAGCAGGGAAAACAGGCTTGTTTTCTTGAGCAATAGTAATTAGTGTAGCTTATCTGTAGGGGTGCTTTTCTGAGGAAAAAAACCTATGCGATGCTGTTCCAGTTACTGTATTTTGTGCTTTTAAATAAGTTAGGTCTCATATGTGTAGCATCCACTAAATTGTAAACTCAATGAGGGCAGGATTTGAGTTTATTAATTCAGTGGTAGCAAGGCTGGGATTGGAGGCAAAAGATCTTCAAATTCAAATCTTGGCTCTTGCGCAAGTAGAAACCAGCCTTTGTGAGCCTCAATTCCCTTGTTGATAACAATGAGGTGACCTTTAAAATTATTTTCTTTCTTGAAAACTATTTCCTGTGTTCTCCAATAACTAGCATATAAGTGCCTTATTAAAAAAAAAAAAAAAGTTAAAGGTAATTGAAAGAGAGCAAGAAAGAGCAGTGAGATCAAGTAATGAACTCCTCATGTTTAAAAACCCAGAGGAAGGGGGTCTAGGAACACACAAGCTGCTGCCCCCAGCTCTATCAGTGACTGGCAGGAAAGCAGCTGTAAGAGCAAACAGCTAGATGGCCCCTGGGCACAGACAGCAACCTCAGGACCCAGGCACTGCAACAAAATGCACATTTTTGTTCTGTGAAGACAGTTGACTTTAAAATAAATGAGAAGAACCTGCCTGGGGTAATTGTACAATTATCCTTTCCACATGAAGGGGATTAGAGGCCTGACTCTACCCCCTCCCCCAACTACAACATCTTGTAAAAAAAAATTTGGCCCTCCCTTTGTATCAGAAAATAAATCTGAATTTTTTTTTTTCTTTTATGGTATAGCATCTTATTGTAAGACTTGAGGTAAGTATTTGGTTATTGAATCTGTGTCATATGCTTGCTTTTAAATGTTGTCTGCAGCTCCACAAAAATCCCCAAAAAATTCCCCTTTAATTTCTTACACTAACCTGTAATTCTCAAAACTGTGATAAGGAAAGTTTCAATGTGGAAGGGATAACTGAATTGGGCCAAGGTCAGTCTGGGCAACTCATCCAGTTTGCTTCTTATTCTAATATGTCTGCATCTTTCAAACACCGAATATAGCAAATTCAATGAATGTCTTAGAAAGGAAAGCTCAGTTTTTTCTAAGCTTCAGTTTCCCTATCTGTAAAATAGGAATAATAATACACTAAGAGGCACTATGGAATGATGGATAGAGATAGGGGCAGCAAGGTGGCACAAGGGGAAAAGTGTTAAGCCCATAGTCAGGAACAGACAAGTTCAAATTTGGCCTCAGACACTTATAAGCTGTATGACCCTGAGCAAGTCACCTATTCTGTTTGTTTTAGGTTTCTCAACTATAAAATGGTGATTATTATAACGTCAACCATCCAAGGTTGTCACGAGTCTCGAAGGAGATGATATTCATAAAATACTTAACACAGTCCTTGAACATCATGAGTTCTTAATAAATGTTTGTTTCCTTCCTCAGAATCAGAATGACCATGTAGCACTTCTGACACCAAGTAATTCCTTCTGGTCAAAATTCTTAATCTCTCAGTGCTCTAAACAATTCCCTGTGAGTAAAAGGTGTGAAAAAGATAGCAACCTGTATGGCAGAGGGGATTTTCTCAGATAAGATTTCCCTATTCTCATCAGATCAGTGGTCTAATTTTATATCCTATAAAGGGATGATTTATTTCCAAAGAATCAGAAAAAAAATATGCCCATGATCATAATTTAGAGATGCCTACCTTTGAAAACCACTTGTTTTTATGTATTTATATATTATCTAATGTATCTATGTATATATATTATCTATTTATATTTATCTATTTATTAAATATGTTTAAATTTAAATATAAATTAAATATTTATATATGTACATGCATATATAAATACATTATCTAATGGATTTATGTAATGTTGTACATTGTAATTACA